>NW_020665189.1:1919725-2006061 GCF_002925995.2 Terrapene triunguis | reverse complement strand
AACACCCTGTCACTATGGAAAATGCCCAGCAGGGATGGGATTATATACCCTGTTGCTATGGGAACTGCCCAGCATGGGGGATGGGATTAATCACCCTGTCGCTATGGAAACTGTCCAGTGTGAGGATGGGATTAAACACCCTGTCACTGTGGGAACTTCCCAGAGTGGAGAGGGAAAGTCCCATTGCTCCAGAACCAGCTCGGGGGGGGGGGGGGGGGGAGAGGGAGGGAGAATGCCCCATCCTAGGAGAGCTGCTTGACAGAGGGAGGAAGCTGCATCGTGAGCTGCAAGGGGCCTGGGTGCCCTGGGGTCCTGCTCCTCTGTCCCAGCCCTTCCCAGGGTAGTTCTGAAGATGTGTGTTTTGCTTTTCGAAGGGGTTTGGTTTTGATGACTCTGCACAGGGAAGGGCAGAGTGCTCCTGACCTGGATTGTGCTGCGTTGTCTTCCTGGCCCCTTGCAGGGCAGCCCTCGCCTGCCCCACCCCAGCAGCGTTCTCTTGGCCTAAGCAATAAAGTAGTTTTGCAAGCAAAAAGACCTGATTTGCTTGTTTTAAATATCGAACAGATGGGCAGCAGAGTGCAATGCGGAGCGAATGCTGCTTGCATGGACTCAGCAAGATCTGTGTACGCAGGAAGGAGCAGAAAGGGCCTGCAGAATGCTTTCTCCTCCGCCGCCCAGCGTGGTCTCTGCTCTACTGCTGTCCCGCCCGCCATTCGCCAGTGCCGCATCACATGGCAGAAAACAGCTGTTGCTGATGGATGCAGATGGGCACGGGCCTTTGTTGAGATGAGTTCCTGTCTGCATCCTGTAAAACTTGCCCATACCGGTATTGCCCTGGCCTCTTCTTTTGTCATTCAGTGTTGCACGCATTCTAAAGCAATATGCATTTCCTCACCTTTTGGGGGCGAAGCCAGACTTCGAGGCACCTGCTCCCCTACTTGGTGTAAACTTTGCTTGTGCCAATCAGAAACGAACACAAACAGGTTTTGGGCCCCGTCCCCTATGACACTTCTATGATATCATAGTTGGTACTTTATGGGCTGCCTGCCATGTGCAGGCAGGGAGAGGAGAAAGAAAAACGAATCCTGTGTATCCTGTGTACACCCGTAACCGAGCCTGATCACCTCGAAGCCTCTCTCTCAGCTCACGTGTTTCAAACAGAGTTTCTACGTTTGCCGGTCGTTATGCGTTGGTTTGTATTTGTAAGTATCAGTTATTACTAATTGCTGCATCTTTGTTTATAAATATTGTTAGTAGATATTTTAGTCATTGTGTGTTTTAAGTTTCATTAACTCTATTAGCTAATCAAACGCTGCTCCCTTACCCCTTGTAATTATCCCCAATAAAACTTTAAATTGATTAATTTTAGTTGTGTGTGTGTGTGTCTGCAGTTTGCATCGTGACCCATACTCTCCTTGCATCCCTTACCAATATAGTCTATTGCCACGTGCAGCCTGGTAAATAACAGGCCTGCATTTTCTTTCGCCCCTGCGTGCCCGTGGCAATCCACAGCCTTGAGAAAGCCCTGAGCTATGGGTTATACATGGTTCAGAGACTCAGCCACATGCCCCGGAATCTTGCCCAGGAAAAGGCATTGTCCATGAGAAACGTGAGAGAGAGTCACAAAGTGCTGATGGACACGGGGCCACGTGAGACTGGCAAGGCCAGAGAGAGCCTCTGAGGGGAAGCTGGCAGGAGGTATGGACAGGGGCTGGGAGCAGGGGCTATGTTAGATGGAGACAGAAGATTCATTGCCCTCCCCCTTAGCGCCTCTGGACACTGCATGCTTGGTAGAAGCTCTTTAGAAATGGGAGGCGACTGTGGGCACTTGGGGAGGCAGGACACAGTGCTTTATGTCACAGGCACTGAGATCGTTAGTGGCATCTCTGCTGTGGCAGGATTAGCTCCACCAGATGGGCACTTGCCCGCTCCCCGCTGCAGGCCAGCTCTGCATCCCTGGCACCCAGCACTGGAGGCTGTGCAACCATCACTGCCGCTTGGTCTCTGTCCCCAAGATTGGGGCTAACTTTGGAGCCACATTTGGAGGCTGACAGGAGCCCTGCACGGCTCAGCAGTTGGTGCTGAGGTCCCCTTCCCCTGCCAGCCTGCTCTGCCAGCAGGGCCGGCTCCAGGCACCAGCCCACCAAGCATGTGCTTGGGGTGGCGCCTGGAGGGGGGTGGCGCGGCGGGGTGCTCTGGCCCGAGAGCGGGGCCCCGGCCGGGCTCGCTGCCCTCCCCCCGGCGCTCCGGCCGGTCGGGGAGAGCGGAGCCGCGGCGGGCTCTCTGCCCTCCTCCTGGCGCTCCGGCCGGTCGGGGATTGCGGGCCCGCGGCCGGGCTCGGCGCCCTCCCCTGCCGGGGCTTTGCCAGACTGAGCTCTACAGATGAGACGGCTTCGCTGCAGGACCTCGCTAGGCGGTGTGACAAGCCCAATCCTACTCCACGCCATAGCAGGGGCAGGGCAGCTCCCCGCTGCCAGCAGGAAAGCCGGTCATGCCTGCACCCAGCACTCTGCTTGTTAGCAGCATGCTGCAGGAGGAGAGCAGCAGCCCCTTCTCCACGCACACAGTTCTCCAGCACGGCCTCCTCCCACGGCCAGACATCCCCACTCACTGCCCCCTCCCAGGGCCTGAGAATTTGTCACCCCCTGGCCAGGGCTTTCCCCTCCCTCAGCCAGAGATTCCCACCCCACTGCCCCCTGTGGACTGAGAATTCACTCCCTTGGCCAGGGCTCTGCTCCTCCCATGGCCTGGAGAGGTCCATTCCTCTCCTCCTTCCAGCACGCATGGGCAAGGTGTGGTCCCTGTTCCTGGGAGCCCCGTGCTGCTCCCCAGCAGTGCCGTCTGCATGCGGTTTCCTTCGCTGCAAGGGAACGCTCTGAATAATTAAAACGAAAAGTGATAATGAAGAAAGGTAACAGAGAGGAAGGGGAAGAGCCGTGATGTTGGAGAGAAAGTTTTCTGGAGATGCCAATGTGAGGAGCTCTTTGATGGGCAGCTCCTTTGATCAGCACTCTGAATATAGCCCTCACGTTTCCCTGTGTGAGCCTGCTGCCTAATTACCAAGCAGCAGGGCCGCTTGCCGTCCTTGGCACGTTGCTGTAATAGATTTCACCGAGCTCCCAGCCCTGGAAGGACATCGATTCTCCCTGCAGCCATCGGCTCAGGCGAAACATTGCGGCCCATCGATTTTTTTAAAGAAAGATTTTCTTTATTTTCATTAAATCATTAATCAGGGAGAAATCTACATCTGGATCATTTCCGTGCCTGAAGAGAATGGGAGGAAAGTTCTATCGCCATAGAAACCGTTCCCTATCATTTTAAGCCTTGGATCAGTCCCTCTCTTGTCAAAAGGCCTAATTGTTGCCCCGATCTCCGCTGCTCAATTAGCAGTGATGGCTCCCTTCAAGTTAATTGCTGGAGATGGGAGGAAGTAGGACAAATGTAACCTTTGAGATGAAAAGATTTTTTTTCATTCCTTAGCTTTTTTTGCTCCAACACACTTCAGTGCACCCAGCTCTCTGCTGAGAAGGCAGCTGTGGGCAGGAGGAGAACTCGCCGTCCATTGCAGGAGGGCCGAGAGATCAACTCCAGATGCTTCTCTCCTCCCCCATTGTGGGGGTCCCTCTCAACCCTTCCCCTCCCACCAGGGACCCTCTCCAGAGCCCGTTCCAAGGGGCATGCAACATTGCAGGTTGCCTTAGATTGGCTCCGTAATCCAGAGCCATAAATTCCCCCTCAGCTCTAGGAGATTTTTACACTATCTCCCAGATGTACGGGGGAGGTTTCCAAAGGCACCAATGGCCAGCAGATACCTAACTCAATCGACTTCCAAGGCCTTGAAAAGCTTCCCTAGCCCCCTATGCCCCAGCCGCACGGGCTAGGGGAGATGACATCTGCGAGCCAATCACATGACACACAGGGAATTCAGTGCAGGTCCTCATTGCAGCCTATCTCTGCCCCGCCGTGTGGCAGGGTGTC
This sequence comes from Terrapene triunguis, assembly GCF_002925995.2. Classification (NCBI taxonomy): domain Eukaryota; kingdom Metazoa; phylum Chordata; order Testudines; family Emydidae; genus Terrapene; species Terrapene triunguis. The sequence continues at coordinate 2,002,083 of NW_020665189.1, read as the reverse complement.
CCACCACATGCTCCTTCAGCGACTTTCTGCACCTGCCGGGATGCATATTGCTAGTGGAGACCAGCTGTGGTTGTAGAGAAGGTGCAGTTGTGTTGCCCTCTGTTGTAGCATTTGCTGAACAGTAAGTGCTGTTGCCCAGTGTTATCCGGTTACTCTTTCAGTACAACAGGCTAAACCCTGTGGGAATGTTAGCTCGGAATTTCCTGACTTTCCACATCCCCGCCTCCTGGCAGAGGGTTTTGCGTAGGGAGAGGCTGTACGTAGAGCCCATTGGTCTGACCCAGTACAGGCTGTTTCTATGCTCTTAGATAAGCCCTAAGCATGGAGCTTTTGACAGCGGGTTCCTTGCCATCACTAGTGCGAAGGGGCACTGACGGAGGTGGAATGGGCACAAGGGCACACAGGACCGGCTCGCGCTTTCTCTTCTGCTCAATGGAAATGTTCCCTTAGAGCTCGAGCCTCTGCTCCCATGGCACTGGCGGCTGCTCACTAGAGCCCAGCACCCCTATTCTCCCCATGCTGGGAACAGCTCTGCCAGCTTGTCCTGAGCACACCCAGCTCCATCAAGCCCATTGAGGATCCAGCATGGTGGTATTCGAGCGCTCCTTGGGTGGGGCAGGTTTTACCCCATTACCCCAGAGCTGGGGGGATGTGGGAGGAGGCATCCCGCCCATACAGAGGTTGCAGAGTCCCCTGTCCCATCTGCTAAAGCCAGGTGCTAATCCCAGCCCGTCCCCTAGCACTGAGAATCGCACTCGCCCAGTGCAGGCAGCCAGTGGCCAGCACTGAGTTCCACTGGTGCCCTGTGCCCAGGCCTGCCCTCTGCTCCCAGCTGGGTCTGCCATGGCTTGTGGCTGAGGAAGGCTGAGGGCCCAGGCACAGCAGGCAGCGGTGTGTTCCACCAGGGTCACAGGTCCTATTGTAATTATGCAAAGTGTGGGCCATTAATGGTGGTTTAGAAGCTTGATGGCTCCCATTGACTAGGACAATTGGTTGTAAATAGTTTATTTACCTGCAAGCCTTCCTGTGGACTTGTGGGCCAACCCAGGAAGAATGGAGAGTAGGGGTCTTGTCACATGATATTGGATCCATCTTAATCCTTGTACTTTTCCACTGATGAGGCAGGGGTGGGGACAAGCACAGACAAAAGATTCCTGCCTTGTGCCAAAGCTATAAAAGGGGGTGGAGCAAGACAAAAGGGGCTGTCAGTCATGAGAAAACCCCTGCTTACCACCTGAGATGTCTGCTGGAACTAACAAGGACTGTACCGGGGAAAGGATTGGGCCCAGACTAGGAAGGAGTCTAGTCTGTGAAAGAAGCTTATTGGAACATCTCTGAGGATGAGATATTACCTATAATCAGTTTCCTAATGTACTATGCTTAGACTTGCGTGTTTTTGCTTTATTTTGCTTGGTGACTTACTTTGATCTGTCTGTTATTACTTGAAACCACTTAAATCCTACTTTTTATACTTAATAAAATCACTTTTGTTTATTAATAAACCCAGAGTAAGTGATTAATACCTGGGGGATCAAACAGCTGTGCATATCTCTCTATCAGTGTTATAGAGGGTGGACAATTTATGAGTTTACCCTGTACAAGCTTTATATAGAGTAAAACGGATTTATTTGGGGTTTGGATCCCATTTGGAGGTGGGGTCTGGGTGCTGGAGACAGATGACCTGCTGAGCTGTTTTCAGTTAAATCTGCAGCTTTGGGGGCATGGACTAGACCTGGGTCTGTGTTGCAGCAGGCTAGCGTGTCTGGCTCACCAAGACAAGGTTCTGGAGTCCCAAGCTGGCAGGGAAAACAGACTCAGAGGTAATTTCAGCACATCAGGTGACAGTCCCAAGGGGGTCTCTTTCACCGAACCCGTCACATCTGCTGAAGAGCCTAAAGGCAGGATATGGATGGGCCTGCAGAGTGGGGCTGAGAGCAATAGATGCAACCTGGCACAAGTACCATGGGAGGAGCCCCAGGGCCCCATTGCTCAGGGCTACCCAGGGTGGGTTGAATGTTGGTGGATCCTATTGATCATGCAACTGCAGCCCTTCAACGTCCAGCTCCATGGCCGGGCAGTGGGTTCCACAGGTACTGGGCAGAGAAGGATCTTCTATTGACTCTGAATTTACCAGCCACTGATTTCATGGGGTGACCCTTAAAGAGACGGGGTAAAGGAGTCTCTGATCAGCCATCACTCTACCCTTCCTCCTCGTGGGCTATGCCCCCATCCCCTCCAGGCTGGGAGTCTCCCCTCACACGGAAATACCTGTGGGGCCTCTGACCATCCCCTTGTAACCGCCACAGCTGGGCATGGTGAGCCACACAAGGCCAGTTCGGTGTCATCTCTCTCAAAGCATGTTGGGATCTTCACTGGACAGGCGCTGGGGGAAGGCAGATGTATTATTAATGCACTCAAGCATCCCATTGGCTTTGTGAAATGCGGCTGCACGTTGCTCCAATGGCTGCATTGAGCCACCCATGCTGACCCACGAGACATTCTCCTCGGAGGAGAGCAGCATGGTCCATGGCGAGTCACCGAGGACATGATGTGAGTTTGTCACTGTGCATTCTCTCTCACTCATTCGAGTCACATTTCACCTGCCATAGTGCTGCCCGGTCCCCGAGCCCGTCAGCTCGCAGGCCTCACTAGTTCCCAGCTAACTGAGGAACTTGGGGTCAGCAGCAACGCTGCCCAAGCTGCAGCCCTTGCTGGCGCCTGCCTGCGGGCGCAGCGGCTCCAACCTAGCAGTGTGTCTGTGCTCTGTTTAGAGAGCACCACTACGGATGCAAGTCCCTGAGCAGCTCTATACAAACTGCATTTTACCTCTCATGAAACAAAGCTATGAGCAGAAGCAAAGCCTAGCTGATACACCGCTAATGATATGCAAATTGATATAAAATATATGCAAACAGGGTGCCACAAGCCTGGGGTTCCCCGGACCTGAACAGATAGGATGCTGTATTGACATGCTCCACGGAGGAGCCTGTGTCAGGCCCCGAAGGTCTTGAGACAGAGCCGCAGCAGTTCCAAGGCACAGCTTGGACTTGGCAAGGTTCCCATCTCCGATACTGAACGCATGAAGCAGCTTCAGCGCTCGGAGCTCAGAACATGCAGCTCCCCAGCGCTGCAGTTCAGCTTAGCCCCTCTCCTAAGTCAGACTGGCCCTGATCACATGCCGAGATAGCCAGTATAGCCAGTAGTCAGATGTCTTTGGCCAATGGCTCAGGTTAATTTTTTTCATGAGTTTTCTGTTCTTTACCATTGGCTCCAGATGCTGGGGGACACTAGTGAGAGAGGCGAGTAATCAGAGGGTAATGCACCATTCAGGGAAAACGTACAGGTGGGTAAACATTCCTATTCCAGTGGGTGAAGGCTGCAGGTTCACAGCCTTTATCAGGGGGGCCTGGCAGCCAGCCAGCCGTTGATGAGCCATGGAGGAACCAGCTCAGAGGGAACCAGCTCAGAGTTAAAGAGCAATTGTTTTGCAACAGATCAGCTCCACTGTTCAGGTGCCTGTTGGGTCGAGCAGTTTGGGGGCTTCTGTCTCAGGCTGATCTCGTCAGCCATCCTACCAAGTCAGCCAGCCTGGCATTGCTCACACTAGGCTGCAGGAGTGGGGATCTGGGGAGCTAATTTCAGAAAACTCCAGCTAGGTTGTTCTCCCCATAGCTGTCATTCTCAGAATGCATTGCCTGCGGAGATCCACTCTCACCCTCCCTCAGTCCCTGCTTCTTTGCCAGTCTTCTTTGCCCAGACCCAAGGCAGCTCCTACTGCAGGTGCAGGTTGGTGCTGCTGGGGATGGTCCGAACTGTTCTGGGCCCACACCTCATGGTTGGGAGTCCAGCAGGGGGGTTTGTGGAGACCCTCTGCCCAGCGGTCTCTAGTTACCCATAAGGGCTGGTCTAGCGGGGAACTGTTCCAGCATTGCTCTCTGAGTGTGGTTATGCCTCTGTATCTGTACAGCCCATTGGTCTGACCCAGTACAGGCTGTTTCTATGCTCTTAGATAAGCCCTAAGCATGGAGCTTTTGACAGCGGGTTCCTTGCCATCACTAGTGCGAAGGGGCACTGACGGAGGTGGAATGGGCACAAGGGCACACAGGACCGGCTCGCGCTTTCTCTTCTGCTCAATGGAAATGTTCCCTTAGAGCTCGAGCAAATGCTGGTGGCCCCAGAGTGCTATGCATGGTGACTTCCAGCCCTTGGTGAGAAGGTCATTAAGGAGGGATGGTGGAGGCATCCCGGGAGGGGCGGCGAGTGGGGAAGGAGCTGAGCTTAGTGTGGTAACTGAGCCAGGAGCGGGGACAGAAGCTGGCTGCCCAGCAAGGAGAGAACGTCTGATGCACATGCAGACAGCCCCCCAGCCGCACACCCAGCCCCTGTCTGATTCCCCTCCACACTGATGGGGCTCGCAGCTGGTGCAGCTGTCTCGACTCTGAAGTTTCTGACATATCTGCAATTAAAAGCTCACCCTGAATATTGCATTAATGTCAGGTTTGCATCTGCTTTTGCACGCGCCAGGTAAGGAGGGGCCGGCAAGCTCGGGGAGGGATCACACGTGGCAGCTTTTAATAGAAATGCACTCGCCTGTCACTGGCTTCTCCTAATTTCTCTTGAAATGTTTGCTAATTGCAAGTGCTGGTGGTTGTGTTGCAGCCGTTAATTTCCCCCTTGCAGCCCATTTCCTCCGCCCACTTCATCCCACCCTCAAACCATAAACCGCAACTTGTGACTTTGGGAAGGCGATGTGACCTAGTGGCTAGAGCACCGAGCTGGGCTCTGTCCCCCTCTCTGCCTAGACAAGCCACCTCACCTCTGCACCACTTTCCTCTCCTATCAGATACAGTTAGGGTTGCTAATTGCGATTCTCTCTCACATCCCATGGACACCCCTAGACATATGGTCATGCAGAGATCACAAGCTAAGGCCACGCAAACCTCCAGGCCCAGTTCTTACACCCAGAAGTCTTCTCAGTGGCCAGTGTCCAACCTTAACTCTGCCCCTGGGCCTGTGTGACTGGGACTGGGACTGATCCAAACTGCTATGGCAGCCAGCAGTGACCATCCCAGGGCTAATTTTGTTGGTATTCCCTTTGAGGTGCGAGGGCAAAATATTATGACCACACAGTCATCTCCACATGCCCTAACAATATGATCAAGGCTTCATTACAGAGGGAAGCAGTGACAGAAATTGGACTCTGATGAGATGGGCTGAGATTCAAGCGCTAACACCTGCAATAACTCACAGGGAACATCGCCTGGAGCCAGACAGCATATGTTCAACTCCAGCTTCTTGCCTTCCTGCTTGGCTGTACAAGACTTTTATTGCCTGCAGTCTCAGGGGACCGAAAAGCTTTAACACCTATGTGCTGAATGTGCCTCTTCACCTCCTACTTGGGACTTGCCGTCCATGGCACCGCAGCTCGGAAACGGCTTTCTGGATTACAGCAGCCGTGCGGGGAAGGGAAGGGGAGAGAGGGCGCCAGGGGGCAAGTGCATGCTGCAAACCTGGACTGCCAGTGTTCGCTGGCACCCCCAACACCCCCATGCGGGCAGGAGGAGGTGCCATTTGTCCCGCTGGGTTGCTCCAATGCCTTGTGCTGCGGCTGCTCATGACAGAGCAGGGTGCGGCTATGGTGGGCCGGGAGGCGGGCCCGTCACCCCTTCTTTCTTGCAGGCACCCCCTCCCATCGCTGCTGTTCCCTGCAGCCATGCTGGGGTCCCACTCCTGGACAGTCACTGGGGCCAGTGCTAGGGAGAGGCCGGCAGTAGCCCAAGGAGGAGGGGCACAAGCCTGCTGTGCAGGGGTGGGTGATAGGTTTTAGCTGAACTGGTTTAAGTATCTCTGCCAGGTGCTTCATCCCAGTGACTGAATAGCAACCCGAACCTGCTGCATGCGCTGCCAGGGCCGTTGGGATCAGTGGATGCTCTGCCCACTCCCTGCTGGCCTGTGCCCCCAGCCACCCTTCCCAGGCCGTGGTGGGCAGCTCACAGTGCCCAGCCTTTCCTGCTCATTGCCTTCCTGCAGCACAGGGGGTGCCACACTCCCTGGGTTCCTGCTCTGCTCAGCAGATGCCCCCAGTCTGCCAGTCTGGGTCTCCCTCCATCCGCTCCAGCCCCTCCATCTCGGTCAAGTGGCGGACGCCAGAGGGGGAGATGGAAGCGTCTCTTCTGCTGGCACTGGGGTTGCCCCCCCCAACCTCTGGAGCTGGTGACGGGGGGGCGATAGTGTATGTAACCAGCGATCCATGGTCAGAAGGAAGATCCTGCAGCTCAGCATTGAGAGGGGGGAGAAGGAGAAGTAAAGTAAGAGGACTGAGGCCAGGTCAGGCCCAGCTGAGCTGCCCCCGGGACGAGAAAAGGCAGGTCTCAGGATAGGGGGTGCAGGGCTCCAGTTGGGCACCAGGCTGTGAGTCCCTGGATGGTTCCCTGCTGCGGAGCCCCTGCCACGAGGCAGGCTGAGAATGAATGGCAGTGTGTGGGCGTCAAACACAGAGTTACCAATATCACAGTGCCCCTGCCTGACCCTTTCCCTTTGAATGGCTTCACCTCTCCGCAGGCTGATGACTCACAGATCCACTTATCCACACCTGCCCTGCCCTGCTGCGCTGCTCCTCTGACCCGGCCCTGCCTGGCTGGCTACTGGCGGGGCACCTAACCATCTGGCCCAGTGCTGCACACGCCCCTCTTGCCCTGCCCAGTCCCACCCCTGGGGTCTCCTTTGGCTCCCCACATGGCTAGGCTGTTGCACACTTGCTGCTTGCTCCCTGCCACTCCCAGTGACCGATCCCCCTCCCCTTCCTGGCTAGCTCCCAGCCGCAGCCTCCGGCTGGGAGCTAGCCCCTAGTGCCAGGTCTGACCAGACACAACAGCCAGGGCCGGCTCCAGGGTTTTGGCCACCCCAAGCAGCCAAACAAAAAAAAAACAAAAAAACTACAAAAAAAGCCGCGATTGCGATCGCGATATGCGGCGGCAATTCGGCGGGAGGTCCTTCGCTCCAAGCAGGAGTGAGAGACCGTCCGCCGAACTGCCGCCGAACAGCTGGACGTGCCGCCCCCTCCGAAGTGGCCGCCCCAAGCACCTGCTTGGTAAGCTGGTGCCTGGAGCCAGCCCTGACAGCACCTGGCATCGCCCTGCACTGTTGATTGAACCGTGCTGGTCCCCTCCATTCGCTCCCCCTTCCTCACCACATTCTGCTCAGACTCCTCAGGCTCATCTGTAGGTGCCTGCATGACCCCACCCAGCCTCGTGCCAGAAGCCCCCTCTGCTTGGTTGCCGCCCCTGTCATCACCTGCTCCCCTTGTCAGCCCCGGGGCGTCTTCCGGGACATCTCTGAGCCCCCAAAGGGAAGAAGGAGAACCTGGGGAACTACAAACCAGTCAACCTCACATCAGTCCCTGGAAAAATCATGGAGCAGGTCCTCAAGGAAACCATTTTGAAGCACTTAGAGGAGAGGAAGGTGATCAGGAACAGTCAGCATGGATTCACCAAGGGCAAGTCATGCCTGACCAACCTGATTGCCTTCTATGATGAGATAACTGGCTCTGTGGATATCGGGAAAGCGGTGAACGTGATATTTCTGGACTTTAGCAAAGTTTTTGATACGGTCTCCCACAGTATTCTTGGCAGCAAGTTAAAAAAGTATGGATTGGATGAATGGACTATCAGGTGGATAGAAAGCTGGCTAGATGGTCGGTCTCAATGGGTAATGATCAACCGCTCGATGTCTAGTTGGCAGCTGGTATCCAGGGGTGGTCCCCAGGGGTCAGTCCTGGGGCCGGTTTTGTTCAACATCTTTATTAATGATCCGGATGATGGGATTAATTGCACCCTCAGCAAGTTCGCAGATGACACTAAAATGGGGGGAGAGGTAGATATGCTGGAGGGTAGGGATAGGGTCCAGAGTCACCTAGACAAATTGGAGGATTGGGCCAAAAGAAATCTGATGAGGTTCAACAAGGACAAGTGCAGAGTCTTGCACTTAGGATGGAAGAATCCCATACACCGCTACAGGCTGGGGACCGACTGGGTAAGTGGCAGTTCTGCAGAAAAGGACCTGGGGATTACAGTGGATGAGAAGCTGGATATGAGTCAGCAGTATGCCCTTGTTGCCAAGAAGGCTAACGGCATATTGGGCTATATTAGTAGGAGCATTGCCAGCAGATCGAGAGAAGTGATTATTCCCCTCTATTTGGCATTGGTGAGGCCACATCTGGAGTACTGCATCCAGTTTTGGGCCCCCCACTACAGAAAGGAAGTGGACAAATTGGAGAGAGTCCAGCGGAGGGCAACAAAAATGATCAGGGGTCTGGGGCACATGACTTACACGGAGAGGCTGAGGGAACTGGGCTTGTTTAGTCTGCAGAAGAGAAGAGTGAGGGGGGATTTGATAGCAGCCTTCAACTACCTGAAGGGGGTTCCAAAGAGGATGGAGCTAGGCTGTTCTCAGTGGTACCAGATGACAGAACAAGGAGTAATGGTCTCAAGTTGCAGTTGGGGAGGTCTAGGTTGGATATTAGGAAACACTATTTCACTAGGAGCGTGGTGAAGCACTGAAATGGGTTACCTCGGGAGGTGGTGGAATCTCCATCCTTAGAGGTTTTTAAGGCCCGGCTTGACAAAGCCCTGGCTGGGATGATTTAGTTGGTGTTGGTCCTGCTTTGAGCAGGGGGTGGACTAGATGACCTCCTGAGGTCTCTTCCAACCCTAATCTTCTAAGATTCTACAATTCATTGCTCCAGGTCCCCACCCATCTCATACAGATCCCTCCGTCTGCCTGGGTCTGATCAGACACCTCCCACTGCACAGCCAGATGTGGGGTGAGCGGAAGGGGGCAGGGTGGAGATTGCAGGCCTGGCTCTGCATCACCCCTTTCCTGCACGTGTCCGTTGGCCTGAACCTTGGCGCGGCACCGAGCAAAGCAGGAGTTGACCCCTTGCTGAAAAGGATATTTGCCCGGTGCTGCTAAAGGGGAGTGACCCCTGCACTGGTGCCCACATTTACTGACCACCAGGATCCCCCACCATTATTAACCAGCCGCTGCTTTAATCCCCGACTCCTCGAGGTATCAGCCCCTCTCTGTCTGTCTGTCTGAGGCAGACCCAGTGCAGTCCACGCACAGATCCAGCCCTGCTCAGAGCCATATTTTCCCTCAGCAGCATTTTCCTTGAGCTAGTTATTATCAGGTCAGTCTGTGATGCACCCAAAGCATCTCCCTTTAGCTGTGTGATCAAGCTGCTGCCTCCTTTCCCTGGCTGTGCTTCTGCCATGCCTGGCAGGTCAGGAACCTTGCCTGTACCTGCAGCAGCAGCGCAACTTCTGGCTAACACAATTCTCGGCTTAAAAAAATAGCGTGCTGGTCCCCAGCCAGCGCTGGGCCTATGGCCCGCTAGCTCTGCTGTCAGCTGAGTGAGGTAGTGGGTGTGGCCTCTTGCCCTGCCCCCAGCTGTACTGCCGCTCCCCAGAGCCAGCAACCCCATAGCAATGCTCAGGACCAGATGGCTGGCTCTTGGAGTGATTGAGAGCTCTGCGGTTCCTAGCCCAGATCCCTGCCTCTCCCCTTTGGAATTATTTATACTGACAATTCAGGATTGTCACTTGGCGCTGCCTGGGTGTCCCCCCCCCCCCAGTACCAGCCCTAACAAAGCAAATCATCCTGATATGAAAGGGAAAATTAAATTACCCCAATAAAGCTTTAGTGCTGCTTAATGACATCACCAGGCTCAGGTGTTAATTAGCCGAGTACAAAGGAAACTAAATGTGAAAACGTGAATTCTGGCCCCTTTTCTCGTGTTGCAGCATCAAATGAACAGGGAACTCTGGCACAGTCACTCCTGCCCCGGTTACACACAGAGGCTTGGCAATGGGCCCTGTGCATAAGCACACACACACACACATGCACACACACTCATGTATGCACACACACACATGCATACATACACACGCACAGGCACGCACATGCACATGTGCACACATAGGGTTGCGTACATGCACACACGGCTTTGCGGGTGGCAGGGCTGGGTCCCAGAGCAACTCAGCCTGTGCACTTTTCACTCAGGCGCCTGCAGTCTGCAGGGAAGGTGGCTGCCCAAGAGTTAGTGAGAAGCAGCCTCTGAGGTGCTTGCAGTTCTGCTGGAGTCCAGCGAAGTGCCTCCCCGCTGGCTGGGGGGAGTGTGCAGAGAATCCGCTGTGGCTGCCACCTCCAGCAGGTGAACGCCCGCTCCCTCGTGGGGGGAGCTGGGTTCTCACCCCCCGTCCCCCCACACTGCCCTCCCCTCAGCCACACACAGCCTGACACATCCCCACGCTGAGGGGACTCCACATAGGCCCTGATTGCTGCTCCTCTCGCCGGGCTGCAGGCCTCAGCCCTGGCAAGGAGACAGCAGGGCACTTTGCCTGGATATTTCAAGGACTTTGCAGGCAAAACTTTCACCATCTGGGCATTTCCTCTGACCAAGCCCTGGAACCCAGCTGGCTGGCTCTTCCTCACTGAACTTGGTCTGGTTTAAATGGCCTGTGCTGGTGTCTGTACCTCCCTGAGACAGAGCCATCTCAGAGCAGCCACAGCTCTGTGGGGCTGGGCCTTCCCTGTTTCCAATCAGACACGCTATGATCTTCCCCCGCTGCTGTAAATTGACTCCAAGTGGCACCTTTTATATGTCAGTTTCTCCTACACACTTTCAGATGTCACCAGCCTGCATGGCAGCCCAGCCTGTGAAATCACCAGCTCCACACCTCGCCTCTGTCTCTGGAGCCAGCGTAGCCTGGGCTGCTGGGGGGGCAGGGTGCCCATGGCACATTTGCATGGGGCCTGTGTCAGAGGTTAATGCATTATTACACCATCTTCACTGTGCAGTGGGGTGGGAGTAGCACACAAGGAATGAACAGACACTCAGGGAGAGAAAGGGAACAAAGGGGGATCCCTGCAGATGCAGCACTAACCGGCCTGAGCCTAAGAGCTAATGCTCCTGGGGAACGGGACCCCCGCAGAGTCCCTGCTGGAGCCCGAAATCCATGATGTGAGCAGGGTACACTAGCAAGTATCTGATCCTATTGCTCCCTGAGACTATTCATGCACCACCAGGCTCTCTGGGGAGCAGAATTCCCGACACTGATGGGGCAAAAATGCCCCATGTATTTAACCCTAGTGTTGTTGCTGCTTCAGTGAGATTCATACTACCCTCATTTCTGTGCATGCTGTGGAGCCCCAGCGCCGGACACTGCAAGGAGACCACCCCGCGCAGTCTCCTGTTCTCCGGAGTGGGTGGGTGACTTATGCCCTCAGGAGGGGCATTGCAGCTAGGGCCTTGGTTCTGCAGCCCTGCAGCCATGATGCCACGCTGCAAGTGGGGCCCCAGCCTGACTTGGGCAGAGGGTTGGGTATTTCCCCAGCAGTCAGAGTCAGGCCAAAACCAGCCCCTTGAACCCAGCTTCTTTGAATTTCAGAGTGTGAACGGCTCAGATCCCCACCCTGAGCTGGTTCCTGTGCTTGTCAACTGGGATCTGATCCGTAACGGGACAGGCTCTTTCCGAGTTCAGTTCAGGCTCAGCTGCAATATCAAGATAACACCACTCCTAGGAGCTCTTGGCCCAAGATGGCTATCGGGAGATTTTGCCCCATGGCTGTGGAAATCTCGACAATTCATCTGGCCGTTCCACAGGACTTCCACCACCTTGGACCAGAAACTCATGGAACAGCTCAGTTGTGTGCTCCTGCCTCCAGATCCCAGCAAACAGTGGTGCCAGGTCCCCTTCAGTGTCAGTGCATTCCAAGCACTCACCTACCTGATCATGTCTAAACAGCGGCCAGCAGGAAAGCCAGGGAAAGGGAGGGAGGGATGGAGAGATGGAGAGACATTTGTTAGCAAGTTTTATTCGCATCCCTCCAAACAATGACAGCACTGGGAGGCAGCTAATGACTAATAATGGTGCTAATAGAGTAGGAGCAGGAGGAGCTGCATTCAGCTGCACAAACAATGCTCTCACCATGAGGGCTGCTGATGCTAACTGGCACCCTGCAAAGGGCCCAGGGAAACTCATGCATTGTTTGGCTCCCGTTTAAGATGGCTGTTGAGAAAATAAAAGCACAGACAGGAGTTCAAGGAGATAAACAGACACCGATGAGCAGCACGTGAGTCGTGGCAGCAGCAAGTGGGGGCCTGGCAGGCCAGTCTGCACAGACCCTGCGGAGTGGCATGCTCCTTTACCGGGTGGATAATTGTATACTCCGACCTCTCCATGGGAGCATGCAGGTTCAAAGCAGGGGCACGAAGGAACCAGATTCTCATGAGTCAACATGCATGACCAGCAAGATGTCTGGGTAACCCTGTATTCAGCTGGGCACACGCCACATGGACATTCAATTCTGCACCTCCCAAAGATCTGAAAATCTGGATGTCTCCGTGAGGGATCGTGTACCAAGAGCCTCTTCAGCCAGTGATCATTCCCCAGTGCCGGGTACCCGGAGTGCCTCCATGTCTGTGGGCAGAGGCACCACATAGCTGTGGCTAGTGGGTGCACAAATGAAAGGTTCTGGGGGGGTCATGCCCAGATTTTTTGGGATGCCTCTGGCGTGGACGCAGAGTAGAGAGGAAGCAGCGCTCCCCCTGGCAGCAGTGCTCTCAGTGTGTCTACAGCTTGAGGAGGGAGGAAGCAGCAGGAGGCTGGCTGTGTTATCATAGCACTTGGGCGCCTCGGTCATGGACCAAGACCCCATTGGGCTAGGCGCTGGCTGCCGGCTGAGCTCCTCCCCCACCACATGCTAGAGTCCAATATTGCCTCTGCCTCCACCCCCAACTCACTTCGGATGGTCTGCAAAGCAGGTAGCAGGGCTGGGACTCCAGCAGCAGGGAAGGTGAAGCAGCCCCATGTGGTGGGGGAGGAGGTGGCAGCAGGGACACAGAGAGAGCACCGCTGCCAGGGGGAGTGCTGCCGCCTCGCTGCTGGGCATCCCCTCCAGAGGCATCCTGAGAAATCTGGGGGAGCAAGTGACCCTGCATATCCCTCCCGCATGCATCACCTCTGCCTGTGGGACTGCACTTGTCAGGGCTTGGGTAATTTACCAAACACTGACTAGCTGGAGGGGGCTGCGAAAGGCAAGGATGGATACCCTGGGAAGTGCAGGGACAACACCATGGTGAGAGGCCTGGCCACTGTGCAGCCCCAGTTGCAGCTCTGTGCATGTACCTCACTTGGGTTCCCTCTTCTGAGGCAGCTCCTAGGCTAGTAGGTTTGATGTATTCAGAGTTCCATCCTCCACCCCCTCCAAAGCTACTGCAAGGGAGGGATGCTCTGTCTCCCTCCCGCAGAGCCTCCTAGCCACTGCATGGGACGGGGGCATGGAGAGGGTGGGCTTGTCTCTGCTACTCTCCCCTCTTCCACACTGCATATTTTGGGGCCTTTTCCACAGGGAGTAACCCAGGTCCTATTCCAATGCTCAAAGCCACCAGGCTGAACAGAGTCTTGTTAGTTTCACTGTGTTGTGTGACAGAGCTTTGAGTCCCAGCAGAGGCGCTGCTCTGCCTGTGGACTCAGGAGGCCGGAGCAGCATTGTCTACACTTGCTCATATTGCCAAGGGATTTTAGCCATCCGTAGGGGCTAGGAACACTGTAAATTACACAGAACACAAGGTGTTACATTTCTCACACACTCTGGCTACACCTACCCCCTTCTAACACACACACTCCAGCAGGAGCTTTCCCATGACTCATCAGTGAGTGGGCAAGTGTTTTTTTCCAAGCCTGTCACTTGTGGGCGCTCATCTGTTGCCTATTAATGCTGGGTTTCTAGGGCTGCAGTTCTGACCCAGACATTCCAGCTGGGCCTGCACTTGTGTCCCTGAATACCTATTCCCCATTCCGATTCTGTCTGTAGTATCTGGCTCTGTAACTATTCCCACTCACTGCGATTCTACCCCTGCATCGGCTACTCTGTATTATCATGAGAATCCAAATCCAGCAGTTACCAGACTCCCCAGCTGACCCGTCTGGGATTTAAGGGGATCCCATCTTCTCAGCGCTGCACTTGCCTTTCATTGGCAGGTTAATACTAGACAGACGGGTGCGAATACCTCAGCGCCTCCTTAAAAATATATAGCTTGTCTCCATAGCAACTCTTTTCTGCCTTTTGCCTCAGACCAAGTGCAGCATCTGCTTTGTGATCCCTGCAGGCCAAACTCGCAGCCTGCACGGGGAGGGGGGTGCAGCAACGCCCAGGCTGAGTGGGGGAGAGGGGCTGCTCCCACCTTTTCTCTGTCTCCCGCAGGCACCGCAGGAGTCTTGCCAGGTGTCTGACTTGTCCTCTGCCCCCACTCTCCTCCAGGCCATGGGGATGCTGTTCATCCTGAGTGAGGAGGGGTCTTGGGGGCACAGTGGGGTGGGTTGCACTCTGGATCTGTCACTGGCTTTGGCAGCTTGTTCTCATGCCATCTATGCCCTCTGCCCTATGGGACCCTCTCCTCAACCCCCAGCTCACCCCCTGCAGCTGGTGGTCAGTGGCAGATTCCCCCCACAAGCCCCGATGCCTGTGGCTGAAGAAGCCAGCTGAAGTGGTGGGGGAGGAGTGACAGGCCGGGCTTGAGGTGGGTGGCATGGGAGAGCCTCCCATATGTTGTGTCTTCATCAGCCCAACCAGTGCCGGGGCTCCATGGACCCATGGGTGGGGCTGCTTTGGGGCAGGATGGTAGTTGGGGTGAGCTCCACCTCACAGTGGCCACTGGCCAGGCTGGTGGGCATGGCCCCATGCAGCTGCTGTGGAGGCTGCCTGATTCCTCCCTGCCAGTCATGACAGGGGAGCGGGCGGGACCTCAAAGCTGTAAAACGGGCACTCTCAGGGCGGAGAGGTTCCCGGGAAGCCCTGCTGCCAAGGACACCAGCTCCAGCCCCTATGACAGGACCAGACTCACAGGCCTGCTGGGAAGCTCTGCGCAATCTCCGGAAAGCCTGTAAATCCTCCACAAAGTCCATCTCTGAACACACCACAGCGCGGCGGGCAGGCCCGGAGACACAGAGCGCCGATCCCTCATCGGGGGTTTGCCGCGCACAATGCAAACTGCCTATCAAGCACTCAGAGCCACACCTGAGAAAATTGGAGAGGAGATCAAGTCACCAGGGAAATTATCCAGCACTCCAGCCAATCCCTGGTGCCCTCCTGCCTGGCCCTGTGGGATGGGGACCCATCTCTGCAACCCAGCACAAGCCCTTGCTTCTCAAGCGCCCCTTAAGCCTAATTCTCAGTGTGCAGGGAGTGTCTGGGGAGGATTAGACAGGTAGAGCAGCGGAGGAGAGTGCAGCACTGATGGAAACAGCGAGTGTGGCAGGGCCTGGCAGGCTGGGGAAGGAGGGTGCTGCATCCCTGCCCTGGCTCATGCTGCCTGTGCCTCCAGCATGGGTGGGGGAGGAGGGAGCCTGCTCCAGGGAGGAAGGGGCTGGGGGTGGAGGGGAGGAGCATGTGGGCTGAAGAGGAGCTTGCGTTCAGGTGCCCGTGGATGTGACTTCAGATGCACATCCGGAGCAAACCATATGAGCTTAGCCATAACGGCTGTGCAAGCGTGTGTGTGTGTGTGTCCATTGCACACAAGGCTGTGTGCCCATGGATGCATGCAGATGGGCATGCAGATTGGTGAAGATGAATGCATGTGTGTGAGCAGGCATGTGAATGTGACTGTGTGTGTGTGTGCGTGCACACACGCCCAAGAACGCACCCTTGTCTGTTGGTGTCCCTGGCTACCTGGAACTGTACTGCATGTGCCTAAAGCTCCCTGCCCATGTGTAGTCGCACGTGTATACCTAGCAGTGCTCTCTGCGAGACTCTGTCTAGCCCCAGTGAAGGCGGCTCACATGGCGGCTCTGGTTCTCTGGGGAGTCTCCTCATGCTCCTAGATTTCACTGTCTGGGAATGTTTCCTAATATTCACTCTGCATTTCCCTTTGCTCAATTTCCTCCCATTACTCCTAGTTCCCCCGGGGAGCAGCAGACAATTGCCTTCCCCTGGAGTGCTGTCACGTGCACAGGGGAGTGTGGGTGTGTTTATTTATAGGGCTGCCCTGCTGCCTGCATATTTCTGTGCCTGCGTGGGCCCCTCAACGCACCCGCAGTGTTTGTATTTACTGATGCTCCTTCTAGAATGTGCTCTGGGCACAGGCACATGAGCTGACACAGCCCAGCCCGGCTGACAAGAACGGCCCTGCAGGGAGCACTGACTGGCAGGGGCCTGGGGAGAGGCAGGCCTTGCACCACGGTCTCGAGGGCTGCAAACTCAGGCACCATCAGAGCAGGTTGGAAAGTGAGATGCAGAACCAGGGGTCTCCCTTCAGACTCACGGCCCCCAGCACCCGGCATTTAACCGGGGACTGCACCCCAGTGGTGGATCAGCACACTGGCTGAGAGGCATCTCCCAGAGCCAGATTCCAAACCTCAAAGGGAAGTGTAGATTACCCCAACAGCTAGTGCTCCCTCAGGAGCCAACAGTGCACTGCAGGAGAACAGGTATGATGAGCTCAGTGAGCAGAGGGGCAGCCACATCCTGCATGAGCTCCAGCACTTTCAGGCCTTGCCAGCCCTGCATGGCGTGAAGCACAGGGCAGTTTGTTGTTGCAGAGGACCAGGTGTGACCTCACTTAGCAGCTGGGACCCCCGGACAATGGCCTGGAGATGGGGAACCCCAACAACTGGTGACTTGGTGACTAAGAGACGCACCCCAGCTTGGCAGTCAGCCGGTTCTGGCCAGTGGGAGGATGAAGGACTGAGGAGAGAGGACCCCCGGTGACCTGAACAACCAGTTCCAGCCAGAGGGGAACAAAGGACTGAAGAGAGAGTGCCCCAGCAACCTGTTTACCTGGGACGGAAGACAAAGGACAGGGGAGGAGCTGTTGGGGGAAGTGATATCAGATGCCCAGCTGGAAAGTGCAGGGTCTCTGGACTGGAGAGAGAGAGCAGGCAGAGCCCACCTGGATGCAGGGGAGACTTAGATGTATGGTGCTGAGGGAGGCCAGGCCTGAGGGCCCTGAGAATTTCCTATGCTGGGTTCAGACACTCAGTTAACCCTCCTGTTTTACGCTGGCTGAGAATCACTCCGGTCTAGAGAACAGAGTTGCATTATTCCCTCTGGGAGTGGAGGCCCCGGGGGTACAGAGTGAGTGGACTCCCTGAGGGGGCCCATGGCAAGCGACAGGCATGCTAAGTCTCAGAGAGGTGCGGTTCCAGGAGCCAGAGGGGCCTAACTATCACACTGAAGAGGGTTCCCCCCAGGGACTGTATGAGGCCAAGAGTGGGCACTACCTGTGAGTCCGTGACAACGTGGTAGCAGAGGATGGTTTGTGGATGCACCCTGTAGATGGTTGGCTGCGAGCACAGGTGCTTTGCATTGAGTGGCTTCCAGCGATAAAACGAGGGAATTGAAGGAACCAGCGCAGAAATGGCCTATAACCAGCTCCGTAAGAGGAACCTGGCACATCTGTGCAGGGGAGGGGGCTTCCCACCTGGGTTCCTACCTCACAGCTTTTGAGAAGGTGATCTGAACCAGATTGACCCTGCAGACAGGCTCTGCTGTCTAACCCCCCTGATGGGTCCGAAGGCCATAGAGGCATTCAGCCAAATGAATGATATTGAGACAGGGGACTATGACCTGTTGAAACAGACTTTTCTGCTGAAGTTTGAACCGACCCCCGAGGCATACAGGAAACGATTCTGGGATGTACACAAGACCTCAGGTGTCACCTACAAGGAGGTTGCCAGTCTGCTGGGGGAATATCTCTGAATGGGGGCCCCAAAGAGGTTGGGGTGCTTGATCAGCTACCTGCAGAGGTGCTGATGGGGGATGGACTGAAGAACTAACCAGACGGTGCCCTGGTCCTTCCCTGTGGCTTAGGTCAGGGAGGGCCACTTGGCCTGGCAATCCACCCAGCAGGGTGGCGTGGAACCAATGGGGGGAAGTGAGTTGCCAGGGACAGGGCTTAACAGGGCTGAGACCAAGGCCTTGTCCCGAGGTGGGAAAACTAAGGCACAGAAATGAGGTCTGGGCCCCGAATCCAGCAGCTGAATTCTAGACCTAGCCGTAGAAGGATCCCTCCTGGAAGAAGCAGGGGCCTTGTGGGCCCCAGTGTTGCAAGATCCTGGGGGAGGATCCAGGTGAGAGAAGCGATCCAGTATGAAGAAAGGGTTCCCTGAGGGAAAACTGAACTTGGGGGAATCATAGGGTGTCTGGTGGTCCCCCAGAAGTACCACTGGGGGGATATCCCTTCTTCTAAACATCAGGGGGTTCAGCACACCCAGCGAGAGCTGATGCAGAACAATTACTGCCCTGGAAATTCACAGGGGTCCACCCTTTTGAGTTGGTGTATGGAAGGAGAAGGAGGGGATCCCTGGACTTGATTAACAAACAAATGCGGAATCAGTGGTGGATTGAGGGGACAGAAGACAAAGGACAGGGGAGGAGCTGTTGGGGGCGGTCAGATGCCCAGCTGGAAAGTGCAGGGTCTCTGAACTGGATAGAGAGAGCAGGCAGAGCCTACCTGGATGCAGGGGAGACTTAGGGTATGTCTACACTACGAGAGTAGTTCGATTTTAGTTAAATCGAATATGTGCAATCGATATTAGAAAGTCGAACGTGTGTGTCTACACTAAGGACAGTAATTCGACTTTGTCAGTCCACACTACCAGGGAAAGCGTCGACATTGGAAGCAGTGCACTGTGGGCAGCTATCCCACAGTTCCCGCAGTCCCCGCTGCCCATTGGAATTCTGGGTCGAGCCCCCAATGCCTTCTGGGTAAAAAAATGTGGCGAGGGTGCTTTTGGGTAACTGTCGTCATCCGTCAGTCACTACCGCCCTGCCTCCCTCCCTGAAAGCGCCGGCGGGAAATCGGTTCGCGCACTTTTTGATCAGTGACAGCGCGGACGCCACAGCACTGCGATCATGGATCCCGCTGCGACCATCGCTGCAGTTGTGGCCGTTCTCAACGCCTCGCACCTTATCATACACCTTTCCCACAGGCAGATGCAGAGAAATCAGGCGAGGAGGCTACGGCACCGCCGTGAGGGCCTGAAGTCGGAGAGTAGCACAGAGCTGTCAGAAACCACGAGCCCCAGCGCCCAGGACATCACGGTGGCAATGGGGCATGTGGATTTTGTTGAACGGCGATTCTGGGCCCGGGAAACAAGCACGGACTGGTGGGACCGCATAGTGCTTCTGGTCTGGGATGAATCCCAGTGGCTGCGAAACTTTCGCATGCGGAAGGGGACTTTCCTGGAACTTTGTGACTTGCTGTCCCCTGCCCTGAAGCGCAAGGACACCCGCATGCGAGCAGCCCTGACTGTCCAGAAGCGAGTGGCCATAGCCCTCTGGAAGCTTGCAACGCCGGACAGCTACCGGTCAGTCGCGAACCACTTTGGTGTGGGCAAATCTACCGTGGGGGTTGTTGTCATGCAAGTAGCCAAGGCAATCGTGAAGGTACTGCTGTCAAAGGTAGTGACCCTGGGAAACGCGCAGGCCATCATAGATGGCTTCGCCGCGATGGGATTCCCAAACTGCGGTGGGGCTATAGATGGGACTCACATCCCTATCCTGGGTCCGGGCCACCAGGCCAGCCAGTACATCAATAGAAAGGGCTACTTTTCAATGGTGCTGCAAGCACTGGTGGACCATCGGGGACGGTTTACAAACATCTACGTCGGATGGCCGGGCAAGGTTCATGACGCTCGCGTGTTCAGGAACTCTGGTCTGTTTAGACGGCTGCAGGAAGGTATTTACTTCCCGGACCACAAGATAACTGTTGGGGATGTGGAGATGCCTACAGTGATCCTCGGGGACCCAGCCTACCCGCTAATGCCCTGGCTCATGAAGCCCTATACTGGCGCCCTGGACACAGAAAAAGAACTGTTCAACTACCGGCTGAGCAAGTGCAGAATGGTGGTGGAGTGTGCTTTTGGCCGTCTCAAGGGGAGATGGAGAAGCTTACTCACTCGCTGTGATCTCAGCGAAACCAATATCCCCATCGTTATTGCAGCTTGCTGTGTGCTCCACAATCTGTGTGAGAGCAAGGGGGAGACCTTTATGGCGGGGTGGGAGGTTGAGGCAAATAGCCTGGCTGCTGATTACGCCCAGCCAGACAGCCGGGCGATTAGAAGAGCCCAGCGGGACGCGCTGTGCATCCGGGAGGCTTTGAAAGCCAGTTTCAAGGCTGAGCAGGGTACCCAGTGACTTTTAAGTTTGTGGACACAGAGGCAGAACTTGCCCCCGTTTCTTTACCCAGTTGCCGTCGACTATCCTCTCCAATTACATACCCCCTTCACCCCCTTCCCAAAAAATAAAATCTGTTCTGTTTTGTTAATGGACACCGTTGTCTTTATTACTGTTTTCGCGGGAATGTTTTAAACCTGGGATGCAGACTGTGGCGGGGGGCGGGTTTAGGGTTGTGATGCAAATGATGCTTCTAAACTCCAGGAATGACAGGCTCCGCGGTGGTGGACTGGTTGTTTCAACGGAGCCTGCCAGCCCTCCTGGCCGGGACTGCGTGTATGTGTCGGCTATGTGACTGTCTTGCAGGGGGAGGAGGGTTACAGATCCCCTGCTGCGCGGCTCTGTGATGCAGGGTAAGGACCGCTGCATAAGATCTGTAACTGCCCTCCCCCGCCACCAAGTCACAGAGCAACACCACCGCCCCCACCACACAAAACATGAAAACCACCTCCCAGACTGACCAGGATAACTAGTCACTGCACTGTATATGTGCCCTGCTGCTGCACCTGCCCCCAGCTAAAGGTGACTGTCCTGTCCAATGACCAAGCCCCTTCCCCCCCCTTCAGACAGACTCCCCTCCAAAAGAAGAGGATGGAAACAGAAATGAACAGAAACGTATTCTTTATTAACAACCGCACATGGAACGGGGGGGTGAAACTTGGACGGGGTCTTGTGTGAGGCGGGTAGGAAAGGACTTTTCAAATTTTGGGGAATGAGAGCCTTCTAGTGGTAGAGCAGTCCGCAGGGGTGGAGTGAAATTTTTCACGGCCCCTTCCACCCCTCCGTGTTTGGACTTTGGGTGAGGGGGGTATGGGACTTGGTGGCGGGGCAGGGCAGTTACAGAGAGACTGCAGCGGGGCTCTCTCCTCCTGCCTCCGGTTCTGCAGAACATCCACAAGGCGGCGGAGCGTGTCCGTTTGCTCCCTCATTAGTCCAAGCAGCGTTTGAGTAGCCTGCCTGTCCTCCTGTCGCCACCTCTCCTCCCGTTCAATGTTTGCCCGGTGCATTTGGGACAAGTTCTCCCTCCACTGTGTCTGCTGGGCTGCCTGTGCTCGGGAGCATCCCATTAGTTCAGCAAACATGTCTTCCCGTGTCCTCTTCTTCCTCCTCCTAATGTGCGCTAGCCTCTGGGCAGATGTGGCTGTGGGAATTGGAAAAAGGGAGTGAATTCCTGAGACAGAGCAATGTATCTGTGAACAGAGAACATAGTCTTTCTCTGTGAACAAGACCATGCAGAGCACCTATCACACGCGCACTGAGGACAAGGTCGAATTTTCGGCCCTCGCCTACAGTGCCTGCGGTCTTGCTGTGGCGAGCTGAGGAGCAGGGCTGGACACCGGACTTTGTCTAGCTGGCAAACATGGTAAGCCGTAGACTTGTGGCCGCTTAAAACTTTAAGAGTGGCACTGGCCTCCTTTCACATAGAAAGCAATGCGAGTCTCTGCTGGCAGCAATCCTGCAAGCATGAACTCTGGCCCTGTCCCACCCCCTCGCGGCTGTAAACCGCGTGGCTGTAAACCGGCGGTTGCAGTTCTGTAAAGGGACGGGCAAGCAGTCCCAATACTAACTTTCCCCTACCTAATTCACAGCAGGGAGTCATGCCAGACATCACCCTCCTGAAGGTCTCGGAGAGCCAGAAGGAGAAGATGCTCCGGGACAGCCTGCAGAAACCGGGGCCATTTGCTGCACTGCTCTGCAAGGCCATGATCCCGGAGTACCTGCTGGCGTTGTGGCAGGGAAACGTGTCCTACCACGGGGGGCCTAATAAGCTCTCCCTGCCCAGGAACCTGCTGATGAGGCTGGAAAAACACCTGCAGGAGGTGTATGAGGAGTTCTCCCCGGAGGATGTCGCCTCTATCCCCGGTTACATTGACCAGTTCTTGGCTTAGGTGCCCTTGGAGGGACAAATGACTGCAGGGTTTTGGGCACTATAATCATGAAGCGGACATTGTGCAATTTTTTGAAAATGGTTCGGACTATATATTGAGGCGCCCAAAGACAGACTAATCATGATACACTTTGCACTGATTCCCCTTTTGTTTGACTTTCCTGTTTACATGTTTTGAAGCACTTTACCCACTGTTAATATTTTCAATCTTCCTGTTTTGTTGCAAATAAATGTTTACATGTTTTAAAGCACTTTAGCTACTGTTAATATTTTAAATATGCCAGTTCTGTTGTAAATAAATGTTTAGATATTTAAAACACTTACTGCTTGATCCTTCCCCTGAATCTGTGTCTGGGGTAACGGCGGGGGACGGTTGGTAGGGGATCTCTGTCAGGGTGATGAAGAGCTCCTGGCTGTCGGGCAAATCAGCGGTGCCAGCGCTGTCGACTGCCTCGTCCTCCTCATCTCCTTCTTCATCTTCCCCGTCCGCTAACATGTCGGAGGAACCGGCCGCGGACAATATCCCATCCTCAGAGTCCACGGTCAGGGGTGGGGTAGTGGTGGCGGCCGCACCTAGGATGGAATGCAGTGCCTCGTAGAAACGGGATGTGTGGGGCTGGGATCCAGAGGGTCCGTTTGCCTCTTTGGTCTTCTGGTAGCCTTGTCTCAGCTCCTTGATTTTC
Organism: Terrapene triunguis; assembly: GCF_002925995.2. Classification (NCBI taxonomy): domain Eukaryota; kingdom Metazoa; phylum Chordata; order Testudines; family Emydidae; genus Terrapene; species Terrapene triunguis. The sequence continues at coordinate 1,979,277 of NW_020665189.1, read as the reverse complement.
ACGCGGCACTGCGTTGCATCCCGGCTGTAGCCTCTCTCTGCCATGGCTTTAGAGATCTTCTCATAGGTCTTTGCATTCCGTCTTTTGGAGCGCAGCTCGGAAAGCACGGACTCATCTCCCCACACAGCGATGAGATCCAAGACTTCCCGATCCGTCCATGCTGGGGCCCTCTTTCTATTGGATTGCACGGCCATCTCTGCTGGAGAGCTCTGCATCGTTGCCACTGCTGCCACTGCTGCTGAGCTCGCCACGGTGTCCAAACAGAAACTGCGCTTCAAACTGCCCAGACAGGAAAATGAATTCAAATTTTCCCGGGGGTGTGGCTGGTCAGAGCATCCGAGCTCGGACTGCTGTCCAGAGCGTCAACAGAGTGGTGCACTGTGGGATAGCTCCCGGAGCTATTAGCGTCGATTTCCATCCACACCTAGCCTAATTCGATATGGCCATTTCGAATTTAGCGCTACTCCTCTCGTTGGGGAGGATTACAGAAATCGATTTAAAGAGAGCTCTATGTCGAACTAAATGGCTTCCTGGTGTGGACGGGTGCAGGGTTAATTCGATATAACGGCGCTAAATTCGACATAAAAGCCTAGTGTAGACCAGGCCTTAGATGTACAGTGCTGAGAGAGGCCAGGCCTGAGGGCCTTGAGAGTTTCATGTGCTGTGTTCAGACACTCAATTAACCCTTCTGTTTTATGGTGGCTGAGAGTCTCTCCGGTCTAGAGAACAGGGTTGCATTATTACATAACATAAGAATGGCCCTACTGGGTCAGACCAAAGGTCCATCTAGCCCAGAATCCCGTCTTCTGACAGTGGCCAGTGCCAGGTGCCCCAGAGGGAATGAACAGAACAGGTATCATCAAGTGATCCATCCCCTGTCGCTCATTCCTGGCTTCTGTCAAACAGAGGCTAGGGACACCATTCCTCCCCATCCTGGCTAATAGCCATTGATGGACCTATCCTCCATGAATTTATCTAGTTCTTTTTTTGAATCCTGTTATTGTCTTGGCCTTCACAACATCCTCTGGCAAGGAGTTCCACAGGTTGACTATGGTTTGTCTGAAGAAATACTTCCTTTTATTTGTTTTAAACCTGCTGCCTATTAATTTAATTTGGTGACCCCTAGTTCTTGTGATATGAGAAGTAGTAAACAACACTTCCTTATCTACTTTCTCTACACCAGTCATGATTGTATAGACCTCAATCATATCTCCAGGCTGAAAAGTCCCAGTCTTATTAATCTCTCCTCATACGGAAGCCGTTCCATACCCATAATAATTTTTGTTGCCCTTTTCTGAACCTTTTCCAATTCCAATATATCTTTTTTGAGATGGGGCGACCACATCTGCACATAGTATTCAGGTTGTGGGTGTATTCCCTCTGGGAGTGGAGGCCCCAGGGGTCCAGAGTGAGTGGACTCCCTGAGAGAGCCCATGGCGAGAGACAGGCAAGCTAAGGCTCAGAGAGGTGTGGTTCCAGGAAGCAGAGGGGCTTAACCTCCAAGAGAGAGTGGACCCCTGAGAAGGGCTGTCACACTGAAGGGGGTACCCCAGGGACTGTATGGGGCCAAGATTGGGCACGACCTGTGAGTCCTTGACAGCAGGCACTGACCAAAAGAGGCTATGAATACTGCCCAGGATTCCAGACTTTTCCCCCCATCCTACCCCCAGTCCACCTTGTTTGGATTAACCAGCAAGATCTCTTTGATTATGGAGATATCCCATCTCCTAGAACTGGAAGGGACCTTGAAAGGTCATCAAGTCCAGCCCCCTGCCTTCACTAGCAGGACCAAGTACTGATTTTGCCCCAGATCCCTAAGTGGCCCCCTCAAGGATTGAACTCACAACCCTGGGTTTAGCAGGCCAATGCTCAAACCACTGAGCTATCCCTCCCTCCTTTCTCATCTGTGACTGCCAAGAATTCCAGGGCAGGAGTCCAGGCCCTTCCCTGTGGCTGGAAAAGTGAGAGAGTTCCACCCCCTGGCCTCACCCCAGCAAAGGCCAATAAGATATGATGTTGAGCTCCATGAAAGACAGATGGGCTGTGACTGCATAGAACTGAGGGGACAGAGCTCGGGATGAAGGGCTCCAGTGCAGCCAGGCCTGCATCATTACAGTCGGAGATTGACAGAGGGAAAGGCCAGAAGGGACCATTGCAGCATCTAGTCTGACCTCTTGCATACCAGAGACTGTCTTCCAGGGACGCCAGTATCTGGCACAGGATGTGGGGTTGTGCTGGAGTGGAGCTTTTGGGATGAGATACCCAGTCTTAATTTAAAGACTCCAAGTGATGGAGAATCCACCACCTTCCTAGGTGCGGGCTTCCAGTGATTAATCTGCTGCTAAAGATGTGCACCTTATTTCCAGCTTGCTTGTGCTGCCTTTGTCTGCTGCCTTAGACAGCAGCACCTTCGCCCAACACAGGTTTTTAGGGACTGTCACCAAGTCACCTCTCAGCCTTCTTTTTGATCAGCTAAGTAGTGTGAGCTACCCCAGCCTTGCACTATGAACATTAACGGGCAGCAAGTTTAAAACAAACAGAAGGCAGCACTTCTTCACACAACGTGCAGTCAACCTGTAGAACTCGTTGCCAGGGGATGTTGTGAAGGCCGAAAGTATAACTGGGTTCAAAAAAGATTTAGGTAAGTTCATGGAGGATAGGTCCAAATGGATAGTAGCCAAGATGGTGAGGGGGACAGTCCCATGCTCTGGGTGTCCCTAGCCTCTCTTTGCCAGAAGCTGGGACTGGACGACAGGGCATGGATCACTTGATGATTGCCAGTTCTGTTCATTCCCACTGGGGCACCTGGCACTGGCCACTGTCAGAGAGTAGACGGGATAATGGGTTGAATGGACCATTGGTCTGACCCGGTATGGTTATTCTTATGTACTATCAGGCAGGCTTTCCAGATCTCAAATCATTCTTGTAGCTCTTCCTTGAACCCTCTCCAACATTCCAGCATCCATCTGGCAGTGTAGATACCGCACATAAACCCAGGATTCCACGTCCAAACACAGAGCCATTGTCTTCTCCCCACTCCTAGATGAGCCCTGTTTATACAGCCAAGGACCATGCTTGCTCTCTTAGCCACGTTGCACTGGGAACTCATCTTCAGCTAGTTATTTCCTATGATCCCTAAGTCCCATTCAGTGCCACCACTTTCCAAAATACTGTCCCCCATCCTGGGAGACCAACACTCTTTGTTCCTAGATTTATGACCTTGCATTTGGCTGTCTTCAAACATGTTGTTCGGTCGTGCCCAGCTTACCAAGCAGTACAGACCGCTCTGTGCACATGGCCTGGCCTTATCATTATTTAACTTTCACCAATCTTTGTGTCATCTGCAAACTTTGCCAGCAGGGATTGGAGATTTTCTTTCAGTTCATTGATAAAGACATGGAATAGCCCTGGGCTGGGAACTGATACCTCGCTCGCTCTGGGGCCCTATTAACAAATACATTCTTTAAGAGATAAAATGAAGGTGTCTCACCTGTGGCAATGTCAGCTGATGGGCCATCCGAGGCAGGCAGGATAGGGGCCCAGGGCTAGCATGATATGCTCAGGATGGTTCAGATGAGCAAGAAAATGAGCTGCTGCCTCCTGAACAAGCTCCAAGCGATAGAGACACCCTACCGTGAGTGCTGCAAGGGGCAATTACAGCAATCGAGCCTCATGACGGGATAAATGAAGCCTCAGCCTACACACACAGCATAGCTGGGAAAGCACCTTCCTCCCACACCTGCGGCATGGGGCTGAAAGTGATGCTGAGCCTGTGAGGGACTCAGAGGGGGAGTGAGCAGCCAGCCTCCTCCCCATCTCAGCACCCTCTTCTTGGCAGCAAGACTTCTGCTGACCAGGGCGAGGGCCCTCTCACGGGCCGTATTGATCAAGGACATGCTGCAGCCCTGGGCGCTGCTTAGAACTGGCCTTGTATCTGCACTGCCCTGCATGGGTGGCCTCAGCCTTCGGGCCTAACACACCATCCCCCCTGAGAGAGCCTGGTCTCCTAGGGCAACGGGGCCAGCTGGGGCTGGGGGCAGGTCCAGACACACCGGCAAAGCAGCCCACCACAACCACCGGTAACAAGACCTGCTGGGAGCCCAGCATGACCCAAACTACCAGCTGGCACAGCTGGAAGCCAGCCAAGCCATTTGAGTCCCTAGCAAGAGCTTCAAAGGGAGTCCAGGCCCAGGTGGACACAACTGAGGGGCCCGGGTGTCACCCCAGTCCCAGGGCAGCCAGAGTAGCAGCTGTGCTCTCAGGCACCTCCTCAAGTGGGGCAGAGGCAGGGGGGATTCTCTGGCTCCACAGCACTGAGCCAACCTCAGCCTCCTGCCCCAACACTGCTTCTCCCCCTCCTCTGCCACGGCCCCTCCTCCATCCCCTCTTCCGGGAGACCCCCTGGTCAGGAGGCAGCATGGGGAGGGGCAGGAAGCTGGGAGAACAGAAACGGGGGAGGAGAGGTCTGGCTGGGCTGCCATGGGCCCTCGCAGATGGCTCCGTTCTGCCCCTGGTGCCCATTGCACACATGGCTCTGGGCCCCAAGGAGCTGACATCTGAAAGGGGCAGCGTGTCCCAGACACTGGGGATGGCTGGATTGCAAACCTGTTTGTTAAGGATTGCCCTTGGGGAGGGGGGCACACAGCATGAGCTGAGAGCTGTTCAGTGCAGCCCGCCAGCCACACAACGAGCTTAGGCTCATTCAATAGGAATTCAGCTACTTGCACCTGCCAGGAGCCCTCTGCTGAGGCATGGGGGGCCAGGATCCTTGGGCAGGAGTCAACCCCATGCCCCCCAGGGGACGCCCAGGGACAGGGCAGCATCCTGGGGTAAGCAGCATCCTGCTGGGGAGGCAGCCAGGCCCCATGGAGCAATCGGCCTGGGGGGGGACTCAGGTGGGCAGCAGATGTGGAGACCTTAGGCCTCTTGTGCACTGGACACAGGGCTGGCAGCATTGTCCCCACATCTTCAGGGGAGTCTCGTTGGTACATGCCAAGTGGGCCAAGCATCCCCCGACGTCCAACGCAAGAAGGAGGTGACCAGTGGCTGCATTACCAGAGGGACAAAGGCCTGCTGCTGGATGGGGCGTGCACCAGGCTGGATCTGGACATGCTGAGCCAGCGGTGGTTACATGGCTGGTCAGGGATAGTAAAGGGCATCCCCTAACACCAGCTTAGCCACTGGTAGCACGGCACTCATGATTTACACCCCCTGGCCTCCGTGACATGCTCCAGCCCTGCTCTGTCAGTGCCGCCCCTGCTGCCATCACCAGGGCCGGCTCCAGCATTTCTGCCACCCCAAGCAAAAAAAAAAAGCCGCGATCGGCGGCGGCAGTTCAGCGGCAGGTCCTTCGCTCCTAGAGGAAGCGAGGGACCTGCCGTCCCCGAATTGCCGCAGGTGCCGCCCCTCTCCCTTGGCCGCCCCAAGCACCTGCTTGTTAAGCTGGTGCCTGGAGCCGGCCCTGGCCATCACTCACCTGCTCCAGGAGATCAGTCACTGTGCTAAGAGACGCCTATAGTCTAATTACCAGGCAGGCGCTCGGGACAGCAGCCACGTGCCATGGCTCTTCTCTGCACTGGCTTGCCCCTCGTTTGTTCTCATTAAAGGCTGGCAGGGTGTCTAATTAGCCAATGTGACTTTGCCAGCGCCCTGCTGGCTAACACCTGTGCACACAGGCCTCCTCCCTTGTCCTGGCTTGGAATTAGCTTTCAGAATGCGCCTCGTTCGCTCGGCAGGATCTGCTCCTGTCACTGGGAAACAAGGCAGCGGCTTCATAAGGGCATGGCACCAGCCAGAGCTTGGCCGCTCCCTGCCAGAGAAGCCGCAAACCCAGTGAGCTGGGGGCCAAGAAGCAGGCGTCCCTGCAGCCCAGCTAGCCCACAGTGTAATGCGAAGCCTCACACAAAGGCTCAGCACTCCTGGGCATGTTGGGGAAGAGGTGTGACGGGAGGGCAGAGGGCTGGGAGCGACTGGCTCCATGGGGTTTGGCTGCATGACATACCAACCCCCCAGCTGGCACTGAACTCTCCTGGGCACGGAGCCCTGCTGCGGGATGGAGGCCTCTGCACATGCAGCCCCAATCCCTGTGGGAAGCTTTGCTGGGGCCTGCCCTCCTTGCTCCCCTCTCACCCATGGGGCTCTCCCACAACGCTGCTCTGATCGTTGGCCTCTCCTCACCCCGCAGGCCACCCTGGGGTGTGGGGAGGCAGGACGCAATCCCTCCCACTCCTCAGAAGTGGGGGATGCAGGGGACACTGGGGAGTCTGGAGAAGCGAGGGGGGACCATGATATTGGAGAGAGTTGGGCTGCATTTGTCCAGAACAGACGGGAGAGACTAGGGTACCAGGGGGTGGGGGAGAGTGCAAGGGGCGCTGGTGGTAGCCTCAAGGGACAGGGGGATCTGGGAACAGTGACAGGGGGATCCAGGAGTAGCCTGGGAGGCAGGGACAGGGAGATCTAGGGGGGCAGGGACAAGGGCATTTTGGGGTAGCCAGAGGGCAGGGACACGGGCATTCAGAGGTAGCCAGGGGGCAGGAGTAGCCTTCCCCATTCTGCCCTGGTTTCCCATTACCCCCGCCCAGCTGTTCACCCAGGCCCCTCCGCTCACCCCCACAGGCTCCTGCCCTGTTCCACCGCACCCCAGTGGGTGGGAGCAGTCATTGCAGGCATATTTCCAAGAGCCGGCAGGGTGTAGAGGGTGCCCGTCGGAAGTTGAGACGCAGATGGTCAGGCCCAGTGTTTGGGCCAGGAACTGGAGCCAGGAGTCAGAGCAGGAATCAAGGGTGGGGATGGGATAGGTGGGGGGATCCGGGGGGGTATGGGCAGGGGGATCCAGGGGGCAGGGGGGATCCGGTCAGGGCATGGGCAGGGGGATCCAGGGGGCAAGGGGATCCAGGAGGGCCGGGGCAAAGGGGATCCCGGGGCCAGGGGGGATACAGGGGGAAGGGGGGATACAGGGGTAGCAGGGGCAGGGGAATCTGGGGGGGCAAGGGGCATACATGGGGCAGGGGGTCCAGGGATAGCAGGGGCAAGGAGGATACAGGGGGGATCCAGGGAGGCAGGGGGATCTGGGGGGCAGGAGGATCCAGGGGGGAAGGGGCAGGGGGGATCCAGGGGGGCAGGGGGATCTGGGGGGGGCAGGGGGATTTAGGGGGCAGGGGTATCCAGGGGGGCAGGGGGATCTGGGGGCAGGGGGATCTGGGGGGCAGGGGAATCCAGGGGGCAAGGGGATCCAGTGAGGAAGGGGCAGGGCGGGGATACTCCCAGCCAGGTAGCACAATTGAGCAGACTGGACTGGCTGCTCTCACTGAGAGCCCAGATCCCTGCCACGGGGTCATCTGTGAGAGCTACGCTGGGGACTGGCTGAACCCTGGCTGCCTGAGGCTGAGCGCCCAGGCTCAGGGCTGATTCAGCAGTGCCCTTGAAAACACTCCCTGGGCGGGGAGAAGCCAAGGGATGCCCTGCTGTCTGAGAGCCACGGGCATAGCCGTCTGCCACAGCTGGGCATCAGGGTGTGTGCTGGCTTGGAGCTGCGGTTAGTGGGCCACCTCTCACTCCCTTGCCAGCCTCCAGACTGGCACCGATGGGCGCTTAAAGGGCAGCCCCAGGGAGGCTGCCCAGGCACTGACCAGCAGCCCATGCCCTCCCCTCCCTTGGCAAAGAGGTGCAGAAGCCCAAGGGCTAAGTCCTGAGCTATTCCGCATTGCTGGGATCTCAGGGCGGCCAAGAGGGGAGACACATCCCATGGGCTCTGCTGGGGTTTGGCCCAGGTGCTGAGAGACACCTTGGACCTTGCCATCAGCTGGGGGCCCACACAGCAGGGTGAGCACCAAGGGAGGAGGGGTGCCACATGGACCCAGAGATCCAGACTCAGGAGAGGTTTGCCAAGTGCGCTGTGCGTTCTTACCATGGCACAGAGCACTTGCATTGAACACATGCGTGGATTTATTGCAAGTCTCGTGGGATTTGGTGTCTTTGAGGCCCCAGCTCCTGGAATCAGGGGACCGTGTGAGAATCTTGACTTTCATTTTTTTAAGTAAGTTTCTTGCCCTCCTGGTTGTAGAGACAAACTTGAAAATGACACCCCTCCCCTGTGTCCCAGAAGGCTCTGAAACCAGAGGCAAACAGATAGAGCTCATCAGGTTTTTAAAATCTCATGAATTTTGGGGCTGTTTCCTGATTTCGGGACACCTAGTGCTGGTGACAGGGATCCCGTGTCTGTGACAGCTCTGGGGGTGGGCACCGCACAGCTCCGTCCACAGTAGGACCACGTCTACTCCTCAAGGGGAGTGAACACCGCAAGGCCAGAATGGGGCTGCGCATCTGGTCCTAGCTGGTACTGCTCTGGGGGATGCTCTGATGCTCACTAGGGCTCCTCCTGGAACCAGGCTGGAATCTAGTCCCCACTGTCCAGGGCCCCTCATCTCTCCAGGAGCAGCGGGATTGCACTCAGGATGTTGGGCCTTGTCTCTCTGCTGTGATCGGTCTCCCATGGTGCGGAGGAGTAAAGCGCCTCTCTGAGTGGGCTCCATGCCAAGCCTGGAGGTGTCTCCATCAGGCTGATATTCAGGAGGCCAGTTGCCGTTATGGATTCAGCAGCAGTCAGTTCACAGGACTCTGGGCAGCTGTTATTCATGTTCTGCTTAGCTAGCAGTACTGTGACCTCTGCTCCGCTGCCTGGGCCCTTGACAGCTGCTCTGTGGACTCAATCCCCATGGACTCATCACTGGGGCTAGCACTGGATTCCCACACTGTATTTACAGTTGGCTTTTCCCTGCACTGTCTGGCAAAAGAGTTTTAATGGAGGCAGCCTCTGCCCTCTTGCCCAAAGCTGGACAATCTCCCATACCGCCCACAGCCGCCTGGGATGTCTGTTGCAAGTTTCTGGCACCCTTCTTGCAGTGCCTTCTTTCCTCATGTTTTCCTCTCACACCCATCCTCTACCTTCTGCTCCAGGTTAACCTCAGCGGCTGTTTCCTGACACTCTCTACTCAGAGCCAGCAGCACCCACAAGTTTGCCTGTGCCATCTTTGTGCAGAGTTATCTGGCTGTTTCTACAGTCAGCTCAGAATATCTCAGCCAGCGCTCACCCCTCTTCCCATCGCAGCCTCCCACCAACCTGTCTCCAATCAGGGAATCTCCTAGCAGGCCAAACCTACAAGACTAGTTCTGGGGCTTCCAGTCTGTGACACTCCCCAGTGCGTCCCGGTACCTTTTCCACTCTCAGCTAGCAGAGGAATCTTTTGCAGGTTTTGTTTTTCTAGGGACACAAATAAGTTTCAATCTCTACCAGGAACCCATCACAGCACAGCCAATCCCACAGATTACAAATCATGAGTCAGGCCCAAAAAGGTTATATTCTCAGGGTTCTTTTGGCCATCTTTTGATTGGTGCACTCCCACACCCATCCCCCATCTGCGGGTGACAGCCAGTGTCGCCAACACTCCCGGATTTATTGGGTCAGGGGATTCTGGCCCCTGCTGCAGGTGCGCTCTCCCCACATCTGCCTGTCCCATGCCCAGAAATTAATTCTGCCCCCAACCTCCAATCATTCCTGTCCCTCCAGCCCCCATCAGTTCTGCCCATCCCTCGCACATTCCCTATCCCCACCCCATCGGTTCAGCCCCCCCAGCCTCCCCTCTGTTCCTCCTAAGGCTCTTCATCCCCATCTGCCAGGCCTGGAGGGCTGCATCAGGGTCCCCATCCACCTTCTAGGCTGAGGGGACAGTGGCTCCAGGGGCTCCTCACCGTCTGTTACAAAGTTGGGGATTTTTGTAGTGTTTTAAAATTTACATGAATAGTGTGTGAGCTATTCTCTGTGTGCTGCATGTTTAACAAGGTCGGGGGAGAGGGTTTGTTGTTGCAGAAGACCAGGTGTAACCTCGCCTAGCAGCCGGGACCCCCGGACAACGGTCTGGAGATGGGGAACCCCAGCAACTGGTGACCTGATGACTAAGAGACCCACCCCAGCTTGGCAGTCAGCCGGTTCTGGCCAGTGGGAGGACAAAGAACTGAGGAGAGAGGACCCCGGTGACCTGACCAACCAGTTCCAGCCAGAGGGGAACAAAGGACTGAAGAGAGAGTGCCCCAGCAACCTGTTTACCTGGGACGGAAGACAAAGGACAGGGGAGGAGCTGTTGGGGGGGTTGATATCGGATGCCCAGCTGAAAAGTGCAGGGTCTCTGGACTGGAGAGAGAGAGCAGGCAGAGCCTACCTGGATGGAGGGGAGACTTAGATGTACGGTGCTGAGGGAGGCCAGGCCTGAGGGCCCTGAGAGTTTCCTATGCTGTGTGCAGACGCTCAGTTAACCCTCCTGTTTTACGCTGGCTGAGAGTCTCTCCGGTCTAGAGGACAGGGTTGCACTATTCCCTCTGGGACTGGAGGCCCCGGGGGTCCAGAGTGAGTGGACTCCCTGAGGGGGTCCACAGTGAGAGACAGGTGTGCTAAGTCTCAGAGAGGCGCAGTTCCAGGAGGCAGAGGGGCTTAACCTCCGAGAGAGAGTGGACCCTCGAGACGAGCTGTCACACTGAAGGGGGTTCCCCCCAGGGACCATACAGGGCCAAGAGTGGGCACGACCTATGAGTCTGTGACACTCCCCTCTGCCCTTGTGTAGGCCAGGTGCTGTGGAGGGAGGGGGGAAGTGGCAGAGGCACCGTCCTGCCCGGTTGCTCGAAGGGAAGGGGGAGGAGCTTGCCAGGTGTTCAGGTTTCAACCGAACACCCAGTTGAAAAGGGACCCTCCCCAACCCTCCCCAGCCCGGTGAAAATGAGCAAGTGAGTGAGGATGGGAGAGAGCGAGTGACGGAGAGAGGGGGGATGGAGTGAGCGGGGCAGGGCCTTGGAGAAGGGGCGGGACAATGGTGTTCAGTTTTGTTCGATCAGAAGGTTGGCAACCCTACTGAGCTTGTGTCGCTCTAGCTCCCCCCACATGAGAACAGGGTCAGGCTGCTGAGAGGGAGAGGGAGCGCTGCCTGCAGCAGCCCTGATTGGATGCTCAGCCCTAGGAGGCCAGCAAATGGGGCAGGCAGCCAACCAGAGTGGTTTTTCCCCAGTTAGGGCTGAAACTCGGGTGAGGGCTGGAGTGTCGCTCTCCTGTGCATGTCAAGTAGGGATGCTGCTGTTGGCTCATGGCAGCTACCAGCATCCCTAGTGCCCTGCCCCAGCAGTCCTGGATGGGGCCACTGGCCTGGCACTGCTAGTGTCTGCATCTGCCGCAGCCCTGGACAGCATTCCATCTGCTGGGGCGGCTTCTAGCCCCTGCCACACCTCCCCAAACCTTCATCCTGGTGCTGCTTGCAGACCTTGCTAGCAGGGTGAGGCCTTAGATCTGTTCATTTCTGGTCTCATGGGCAGTTCTTCAGCACGGCGCAGGGCACTTGCATTCCTTGTATTACAGCTGGTGGTCAGCTCAGCCAGTCTGCCCCCTGCCGTCAGACCCTGCCTTCCTGAACAGATGATGCCCTTTGGTATCTACAGCCGTCCCCCTCCTCCTGTCTCAGCAATGGCAGCTGCTCCACACAAGGTTGCATTGGGGTAGGAGTCCCAATGTGGTGCCTGAGGTGCTTGGGTCCCGCAGCAAGGAGAGCACAGAGAAGGGGCTCTGTGCTGAGGCAGAGCACAGCCAGTGTCTCTGGACAGGCTAGGAGGCTTTATTTGCTTTTGATGTATTTTAGACAGGCAGATGTGACACTAGCTCTTGGAGTGAGCAACGCTGCCAACCCTGACCCAGACGATCTGACCAGGACCCCCCAGTGCTCAGGGCAACAGCCTGCACCCTGGCAGAGGGGAGGGCCGTTTGGCCTCTCCTTGGACATCTGACTGTTCCGTCTGGGCTCTGTACGGTGCCCATCACCGGGGCCTCTGGCAGGAATGACCATCCCTGCCCTCTGTGGCTCTGATCACGTGGCCCCCACTTGTTCTGGGAGCAGGTCCTGCTGCCACAGCCTGTTCAGCAGCTGCGCTGGTCTGCCCCCAGAGCCTGTGTTCACTGCTCCCAGTGTGTCTCACTGTCAGCGGCTCTGGGCGCTGGGGCCGGTCACTTCTGGCTGTCTCTTGTAGGGCAGGCCCTCAGGGTATTTGTGACACAGGATCTCCATGCAGAGGGTGTAGCTGTTAGCAGGGGTAACTCTCTGGCAGCCACCTCATAGTGCTCCTTTTAGTCCCGTTCTCGGAACATAGCTCTTTGCAAACTACTTTGGGGTTGCCTTTGGCACAGGGAGCTTGTTGGACATTGGCACTGAAGTTTTTGCCCTGCCCATGGGTCGCTGCACTAGTGCTGCTGATCGAGCATGTGAGATGTCCTAACTGTGCTCAGCAGGGAGCCAGGAACCCGCCAGGGTTGTTCCTACCAAGCCCTTTGCTATTTTGCCTAATATAGCTAGCAGGCTGCAGTCCCATTTGCTCCCCCAGGATGTTTTGCAGATCCCCACTGCCTCTGGGCCTGTCCTGTGCAGCTCTCACCCTCTGCTTTCCTGTAGTGCCACTGGCTTCCAGGGCAGCTGGGCAGCGCTGCTGCCTCTCCCCTGCACCATGCTGCCAGGCTCCTGTAATATACTGTGGGGAAAGAACCAGTTGGCTCGTGGTACTGGGGAGGGCAGCTTTTTGATCCTGAGGCCAAGCCGCTGGTGTGTGTCTCCCATAAATACCTCTGGGTCCTGGTAGCACGAGGTCCCTGCTGAGGCCCTCTACAGTGCAGTGGGAGCAGGATGGTGGCTGGCACCAATTGCTGGAGGATCCAGTGCACAGAGGATCATTGCAACACTCCTGCATGATGAACCCCAAAAACATTGACCCAAGGCTGCAAACTCAGCCTCTGGCTCCTCTTCTGTTGCTCTAGAGTTCAGTCCCTCCCCGCCCATGTCTCTGGGGTCACAGACTGCCCATCCCCAGCTATCCGGGCACCTCCATCTCACTGGTTACCTCTGTGCTGCAATCGGGAGGTGTGACTGCAGCCCGTGCAGACATACCCAGCTAGCTTTGATCAGCAGCACCAGCAGCGCCGTGTACACCCAGCCTCCTGGGTCGGTGGGGCTAGTCAGTGCAGCCCTCTTATGGGGTGTTACAGTGCCAAGTTCCTTAGCTCAAGCTGGGACAGCTCATGCTTTAGCTCTGCAAGCCCCAGTGTATCATCCAGGAGGGCAGCTGTCACCCATGCACCAAATCCCCAGCTGACAGGATGCGGAATCCTGCAGCCATAGCTGGGGCTGATGCTGAAGGGAGGGGAGCTGAGAGCTGCTCCCCATCCTTCTTCCAGCCCTAAGAGCTGCTGCCCCCTTCTCCTCACCCCGGTTGCTCTTTGGGGCTTAGGGGTTTGACAGTGGATTAAATCCAGAGGAACCCCACTGCAGCAATGGAGTGAGAGGAGAACCAGCCACCGGGGTGTGACTAGGAGGAATGGGCTGGAAGAACAAGAAAAGAGCTTGGAGAAATTGGGAAGCTCTCCGTGAGTAGCAGAGTTGGAGCTGGAAGTCCTATCACTCCAGTCAGCATGGGCCTTGCTGGGCTTACCTCCCCTGGGCCCTGTGGGTGGGCTTATTGTGAGCAGCACCAGCAGAGCTGCTTCTCCAGCCAGTCTCCCACCCCTACAGGACTGGCAGCGTGGGCTAGTGGTCAGCACAAGGGCCTGGTTGTCAGGACTCCTGGGTTTGCTGTGCGGCCCTCCGCTCTGTCCCCATCCATACAAAGGAGAAGGATGTTGTGCTCTCGTGCGGGGTGCCGGGAGTGCTCACTAGTTCATGCCTGTGCAGCATTGGGAAGTCCGTACAGTGCTGTACAGTGCCACACGATTCATGCTGACCTTCAGGGTGCAGGTCTGTGCTCTGTGACATGGGGGAGGGGGGGCCTCAGGAGGCCAAGGAGGGGGTGGTAGCTGTTACTCCTGACAGGCCGGCACGAGGAGGACTCATGTCCAAGGCCTCACATGTGGGATTAAAAATCCAGATCCATAAGGAGCTGCAGCCTCTGGCGGGGCCTTTGCATGAGGCCATGCACCGTGCGCCTGGCCTGCACATGGCTCCTGCACATGCCAGTGGAGCTGCCCAGCCTCCAGCAGGCAGTGCAGGCTGAGAAAGCTGATCCCCTGAGCAGTGGGAATTCCCCAGCAGCCAGGCCGGGCCTGGCGCACAAATCCGAATTGTACAGGATAAGCTCATGAAATTCGTCCCCTCCCTGAATGTGGAGAGGAATAAACAACAGCTTTCTGCCCCGAGTTATAACTCCCACACACACTGGTTTTAGACAAAGCAATAAGAAGTTTATTAACTACAAAAGATAGATTTTAAGTGATTATATGGGAGAGCAAACAAATCAAAGCAGATTCCCTAGCAAACTAAGCTTAATATACTACATAGATCAGATATGAATTAGCAGATTCTCACCCTGAGCAGGTTGCAGATTCTTAAGGCACAAGCTGCACTTGCTTTACAGTTTGGAATCCCCAGGTGTTCCATTTATAGGCTAAAAATCCCTTTAGCCTGGGTCCAGCACTTCCCCCAGTTCAGTCTTTGTTCCTCAGGTGTTTCCAAGAGTCTCTTTGGGTGGGGAGTCAGGAAGAAAGGATGATGATGTCACTCCCCTGCCGTAAATAGCCTTTGCATATGGCAGGAACCCTTTGTTTCAAAGCTTGGTTCCCATGCCAGTCAGTAGAAAAATAGTGATATCCCAAGATGGAGTCCAGCACCAGGTGACCTGGTCACATGTCCCTGTAGTATCACAGCAGCCATTACTCAGAGGCTGTTTGTAGCGCTCTCAGAAAGGCTCTGCAGGTGGGAGATAAGCTTCTTCTAAGGTCTATGTTTTCTCTAATGGTCCTTTCCCACCCAGCTTTTCACAAGAAAGCATCTTGCCTAGTCGGCGTTACCCAAATGTAAACACATTTGAAATACAGCTACATAGTCAATATTCCTAACTTCAGATATAAAAATGATACATACATACAAATAGGATAATCATATTCAGCAAATCATAAGCTTTCCAGTGACATCTCACATGACTTATCTGGCATAAAATACACCATAACTATGTCGTTATCACATCATAATAATATCACTGTGAAGAGTATGGGGTGCAGCGTCACACCAGGGTTCAACAATTCCTAACCCGGGGTTACAAAGAAGTGTAAACACTCAAGCGCTAGTTAACAAACCCAGGGGCTGCTCACTTGAGTTTTACTAACCCTGGGCTTGCATTGCAGCATAAACATACACGTAAGACCCATGGGGATGGGCACAATAAAATGCTGACAGATCAAGGTGCTTGCTGCTTGGGGGCAGTGGGTTCACAGGGCCAGAGACATCCCCGCACTACCAATTGTGCCACTGCTATTCAGGAGCTGCAGGGGGCCAGGGGAAGCACAGGTATTGCCAGGGGAATCAGCAAGCATCAGGGAGCTGCAGCACAGGGGGGATGGGAACAGCTGCTGCCCACTGAGCTCCAGTGTGAGGCACTGGGTAAGAGCTGGGGATTCAAGGCAGAATCACGGCTTGGGAAGCCCAAAGGGTGCAGAGGCAAGGTTCAGAGTTGGGGCTGGCGCGTGGTTGTGGAGGGATGAAGGTGAGAGTTAGAGCTCTATCTCGTGGGGGAGATGTGGGTGAGAGTTGGGATTGGAGCCCAGGGGTAGTGGGGTATGTGTGCGACAGTTGGGGCTGGAGTCTTGTAGGGGGGAAATAAGGGCGACAGCTGGAGTCTGGGGGGGTGGGATGTGGGTGAGATTTGGGGCTGGACTCTGTGTGGGGGATTTGGGTGAGAGTTGGGGCTGGAGCACGGGGTTGGAGGGGATATGGGTGACAATTGGGGCTGGAGCCCAGTTAGGGGGATGTGGGTGAGAGTTGGGGCTGGATTCCGAGGGTAGGAGGGGATGTGGGTGAGAGTTGGTGCTGGATCCTGGGGGCGGGTATGTGGATGTGGGTGAGAGTTGGTGCTGGAGCCCAGGGGTAGGTGACAGTTGGATCCTGGGGGCGGGTGTGTGGATGTGGGTGAGAGTTGGGGCTGGAGCCCATGGTGGGGGGATGTGAGTGAGAGTTGGGATTGGAGCCCAGGGGTAGGGGGAATGTGGGTGACTGTTGGGGTTGGAGATTGGGGGGCGGGGTGTGGGTGAGATTTGGGGCTGCAGCGTGGGGGTTGGGGGAATGTTGATGAGAGTTAGAGCTGTATCTTGTCGGGGGGAGGTGTGGGTAAGAATTGGGGCTGGAGTCTGGGGAGGGAATTCGGGTGAGAGTTGGGGCTGGAGTCTGGGGGGGGATTTGGGTGAAATTTGGGGATGGAGCGTGGGGGTGAGGAGATATGGGTGAGAGTTGGTGCTGGAGCCCGAGGGTAGTATATGGGTGAGAGTTGGAGTTGGAGTTGGAGTCTGGGTGGGGGAGGATTTGGGTGAGAGTTGGGGCTGGAAACCATGGGGGATGGGATGTGAGTTAGAGTTGGGGCTGGAGTCTGGGGGGCGGATGTGGGTGACAGTTGGAGCTGGAGCGTGGACGTGGGGGGGATGTAGGTGAGAGTTAGAGCTGTATCTTGTGTAGGGGGATGTGGGTGAGAGTTGGGGCTGGAGTCTGGGGGGCGGGATGGGGGTGAGAGTTGGGGCTGGAGTCTGCAGGGGGAGGGGATTTGGGTGAGCGCGGGGCAGGTATGTGGGTGAGAATTGGGCTGGATCCCGAGGGTGGGCGGGGATGTGTATGAGAGTTGGGGCTGGAGCTGTAAGGATAAGGCCTTTGTCTGCAGCCATATTGTAAGGCCTTAAGCTTAAGGCCTTCGTCTTCAGCCAGATTAAAGGAGCCATTAGCTGAGAAGCAGGAAGTCACATCCTCACATTCCATCTAAATTACAATAAAACAATGTAATATCAGGGTGTTAAGAAGGAGACCCCGTCCTAATGGCACCCACTATCACCAGATAAAGAAACAGATCTTAAGATGGTTAAAGAAAACTTAGTTTGATAGCGTTCTGTCTGTCAAGAAATCACTAATCAATAGTTGTGGTTGTGAAATCCTCATTTCTTTATTGTTTTGTCATTATGGTTCCCATTTCCCTATTGTTTATCTCTATGGTCTATCTGGTTCTTTAATTGTTTCTGTCTGTTACATAATTAATTTTGCTAGGTATAAATTAAGATGGTGGAGTAGGATTGGTTAAAGAATTTTGTTACACTATGTTAGGATTGTTTAGTAAAATTTTAGTATAATGATTGGCTAAGGTACAGCTAAAAAGGACTCAAATTTCACTATATAAACTGGGGTCCAAAAGGAAGTACTTTGGGAACCAACTCCAGGACACAACCCCAAAGATCAGAGCTGCCAGACTGCAACACTCTGACAATGACACCATGCAGAAACTGGAGTCTCCCAGATGGACCTGATCCTGACTGGCCATCAAGAAAAGTTCATCTGTTTTATTGGGAGTGGTGAGCACTGTATGTGTAGCGTGTGCAGTCTGGTTCTGGTGATTGTTAATAAATAGAAGTTATGTCGTATATTACTGTGTAAGGCTCTTTCACCTGTAAACCTGCAAAAGATTAAGCTCTGAGTCCCCAGGGAAAGGGTGTTTGCTCTGAGTCCACAGGGAGAGGGTGTTTGCCCGGAGCCCACGGAGGAGTAGAGCCCGGATCCCACAGAGGGGTAAAGTTAGGTGCTTTTCGCCTGGAGCCCTACGAACTGGGAAAGGGTGGGGGTGCCTAAATTAAGAGGGTTACGTCTTGAGCCCTAGGAACTGGGTAAAGGTGGGTGCCCTTGAGTGTGTGAGTAACAGAATTTTGAGCGGGTAACAGCCTGGGGGTGGGAGGGGATGTGGGTGAGAGTTGGAGTTGCAGCCCAGGGGTGGAGGCGGGATGTGGCGAGAGTTGGGGCTGGATCTTGGGGGCGGGTGTGTGGATGTGGGTGAGAGTTGGGGCTGGAGCCTGGTTGGGGAGATGTGGGTGAGTGTTGGGGCTGCAGTGCGGGGGTAGGGGGGAATGTTGGTGAGAGTTGGGGCTGGAGTTCAGTGGGTGAGAGTTGGGGCTGGAGCCTCGGTGGGGGGATGTAGGTGAGTGTTGGGGTTGGAGTGCAGGGGTGGGAGATGTGGGTGAGAGTTGGGGCTGGAGCCTGTGTGTTGGGGGATGTGGGTGAGAGTTGGGGCTGGAGCCCGACAGGGGAGGTATGTGGGTGAGAGTTGGGGCTGGAACCTGGCAAGGGAGGTATGTGGTTGAGAGTTGGGGCTGCAGAACAGGGCGGATGAGGGTGAGAGTTGGGGCTGGAGCTCGGTGGGTGAGAGTTGGGGCTGGAGCCTCGGTGGGGGGATGTGGGTGAGAGTTGGGGCTGGAGCCCAGGGGTGGAAGATGTGGGTGAGAATTGGGGTTGGAGCCCGGCAGGGGAGGTATGTGGGTGAGAATTGGGGTTGGAGCCCGGGGGTGGGCGGGATGTGGGTGAGAGTTGGGGCTGCTGCAGCCCGGGGGTGGGCAGGATGTGGGTGAGAGTTGGGGCTGGAGCCCAGGGGTGGGCGGGATGTGGGTGAGAGTTGGGGCTGGAGTCCAGGGGTGGGCGGGATGTGAGTGAAAGTTGGAGTTGAGCCTGGTCAAGGTGGGACGAGTGAGGCATGTGCATGTGGTCTCCATTGCCCCAGTACATCCAGAGGAGAAGGCTGACTGTGCCCTGGATGAGCAGGAGGCTCCTGGAGAGCAGCTCGGCAGGTGAATCAGTTCATGCCAGCATAGCGTGGGGCTGGCAGCAGGGCCTGGCAGAGAGACGGGCCATTTATAAAGTGGCCAACAAGGGAAGCATGGAGGTGTCAGTGCTAAAAATACTCGTGGGGCTTGGGCAGCACAGCGCAGCCTCCTCAGCATGGGAGGGCTGCTGGGCACCAGGAGCCGCTCCCGAGTACTTTTATCCTGCTCATCCCTACAGCTCGTTATTAAACTGCCGGCCTGGAAAGTTGCTCTGCAGCCCAGCTCAGCCTCTGCCCCCAGGCTCCCTATGGCTGCGGGACAGCTAATTCCCAGCAGGGCCGTGGCCCAGGGCCCAAAGTGTGAGCGAGACAAGGGGCTGCTCAGGGAACCTGGTTACAAGCAGGAGCTGGAGAAGGCCACACAAAATGTCAGTGAGCCAAAGGCAGCCGGGCCAGCCCCAGAACAGCATGCACCCCTCATGGGGTTCCAGGAACCGCCCCCCCAGAGATATGGGGTACTTTCACATACAGGCACAACATCCACTCCCACACAGAGGGTACTGGAGTCCACATATGTGCACATACTGCCGAGGGGGATACACGTATGCACAACAACAAGCATACGTACCTATCTACAGCGAAACAGACACACACAGAGACAGGCAAATACCCACAGCTGCACATCACACCTAGCACACCACTGCCTTTCAGAGCCTGCAGAACAGAAATCACCAGGACATTAACAGCGGGGGAACATTTGATAGTGTATACACAGAAGGTTCTTTAAATCCAGTTAATAACCCCCCAGCCCAGAGCCCCAGTAACAACCACACAGCCCCCCACTCTCCTGCACACACCCCCATTAACACTACAGGGGCCCTGCCCATTGGCTGTTAGTGCAGCAGGCTCTTGCCTCCAGCACCCTATGTGAGCAAGCGGGATTCTGCCAGCAGGAGGTTTGTGGGGGGACAGAGGCTGGGGGAAGGAGAAGGGTAGCAGTGGGAGGCGGGTGAAGGCAGCCAGGCTCTGTCCTCAGGTGTGCATAGGACACATTCAGCTGGGAGCTTGTTAGACAAGGTATTAGCAGCCCTTGCAAACAGCTGACGTGGTTGCAGCGAGCTGCTGCACACACATTCCCGGGGTCCCAGGGGAGGCTGTGCTTCGATTCGTGCCGCGCATGGGGTCCACAGAACAGATGCAGCTTGGATGTATTTATTTTTTTGCTGGTGAATGTTAATCTCAGCTCAGCTGAGAATGCTGCGTAGATACACACTGCCTTCAGGAATCTTCCCTGAGCTAGCCAGTGCTGCTCTCGCGCCCCTCCTGGGCCTGGGTGAGGCTGGCACTTGTGAGCTCCTAGCGCTTTGGGAGACAGGCACTATAGAGCAAACACGGCAGCTGGGCCTCTCCCCTTCCTTCGTCTCTCTCTTGCTCATTGTCAGCCCAGATTGCTCCCTTCTCTCCCCCAGGTGCTTTGCAGCCCCCTCTCTCTGGGCACTGCCCATTCTGACACCCCTGGGAGGGAGGCAGGGCTGCTAGCCCCATTTACATACGGGGGACGAAGCCCCACTGACAGTGAGGTGCCTAAACAGCCTTGATGATCTGGGCCAGAGAGACTAAGGGACTTGCCCAGGAAGTTGGTGTCAGAGCAGGGAATTGAGCCAGGATCTCCTAAGCCCCAGGTTAGTGCCCAAATCACTGGATCATCCTTCCTAATCTCACTGATGCCTGGCCCCATAGGGTACGTCCACACTTCACGCTAAGCCCGGGCTTTGACTCAGGATTGTGCCCAAGCCCTGCTTCCATCCACACACAAATCTGTGCGACTCAGGACAGCTCAGGGCCCAGGTCCTAGGGCCTGCTAGGGGGTGGGTCAGAGCCCGAGTCCCGCTGTCATTTTGCAGTGTGGATGCAGCCAAACCACAGCCCCGAGTCAGAAGGTCTGAGCGGTGCAGTATGGATGCGTTAGCACAGCTGTGAGACTCGGGGCCAGCAATTGTAAACCCAGGTTTTACTATTCAGTATGGATGTTCCAGCGCAGGCTTGGAAACACCGAGTCCACAGCCCAGGTCCCACAGACCCCGGTTTGCAATGCAGTATAGACACACTCCTAGTGTCTGTGGCAGTGGCCCTAGCGCTGTCTGCTCTGTGAAGCCAGCTCCCCTCTAGTGGACCTGATCCTGAGGCCTGCCTGAGCTGCACTCAGTCCAGGACTTGTGAAAGGGGCAAAGGTGGCTTCTGCCATTGTCGTTGCTCCCCAGTTCCAGACTAGCCAGGGGCTCCAGTTTCTCTGGTGTATGCTTGGCTGTCTGTGACCCCATGGGTTGTCACAGAAGCTAGGAATAGCTGGATCACACAGCCAGCCCATCCCCTCCCCCCCCCGGTCTCGCCTCTGAAGCCTTGTGGTGGGGTTGTGAGGGCGTGGCATAGAGCCACTGCACCGGCTCTGCGCTATCCAGAGACAGGGTCGGCTCTAGGCACCAGCGTTCCAAGCATGTGCTTGGGGCGGCACTTCTAAAGGGGCGGCATTCCGGCTTTTTTTTTTTTTTTGCTTGGGGCGGCAAAAAACCTAGAGCTGGCACTGCCCAGAGATTCCCCTACAAAGGGCAATCTCTTACGGACCAACTGGGAGCAGCACAAAGGGGCCACAGTGGAACCGGGCCCAATATTGTCTCCTCCTGAGGCGCTCCGACAACGCAGGATGGGGGTGTGAACACAGGAGGGGGAAGGCAGGATTTACAAAGCGCCGGGGGATGCCCTCGAATGGGCTGGCTCTGTGGCACTGCCCTCAGGAGCATTCCTCGCAGCATGCAGGATTCTGCACACAGTCCACACCAGTGACCGGGCAGCGCTGGGGCCATCCCCGCAGCCCCTGCAGGATTCAAGGGGATTCCTCTCCACAGCGGGGGTGGAGGTAGGGTGACCAGATCTCCCGTTTTTAAAGGGACAGTCCCGTTTTTTGGGACTTTTTCTTATACAGGCACCTATTACCCCCCCCCCCCCATCCTGTTTTGTCACAGTTGCTATCTGGTCACCCTAGGTGGAGGGGGTAGTAAGGGAGCAAATATTTAGAGCATCTTCCTGTGCTGTGCTGACCCAGCCCACCCTGCTGCCAACCCCCTCAGTACTGCTCCCCAAGCTTGGGGCAGGGGGGCTGCCATGGGATGGCTCCTGTGCTCAGTAATTGCCTGCGACAAGCTGCCCATAGCTTCACTGCAGAGAGCAGCTAATGGAAGTGCTGGTGCCTGTGTCTTTGCTCTGTGTATTTTACAGCTCTTCCCTGCTTGACTTAGCAGTCCCAAGGGGGAGGGCACGCTAACCTGTGTGAATGCAGAGCCCAAGGCCTTGCACCTAGCCCTGGAGCATGCCCAGGGATCCAGAGCACCTCTGAGGTGCCTGCTTTGCGCAGAGCCTGGCTAGTGCGCTTGTGAGCATGAGGGAAGATCACTGCTTCCTCAGCGAGATCTGATTATATCGCACAGCTTTATCCTGTCAGGCCTCTCTCTGACATTCTAGTGCCTAGAGCGCTTCCCAGGTGCTTAACAAAGAACTCTCAGGAGAGGAGAGGGTTAACTGGGACAGGCAAAGCATTTATTCTGTAATACATTGTTTTACATTTATGGAGCAGCTGCAGACTCAACACAGGGACCCAAGACATCCTCATAACACCGTGATACAGGAGCGAAGGCAGCCACCTCTGGGGTGAAACAAGGCAGTTGCTTGCTGGGAATCCCATATCCATGTGAAGCTGCAGAGGGGACTCAGTCAGATTGGAATTGTCAAAGCTGATATGTGCCACCTGGCCAAACATTCCAGCTATGGGGACAGTATCATGGAACAAAGAAATTGCCAGGCTGCATCCATCTAGCCCAAAATCCTGTCTGACAGTGGCCAGCACCAGATGCTTGAGAGAAAAGTGCGTGAAACCCCACAGTAGCAGTTGTGGGAAAATGTCCCAAGGATAGTTTGATGGTATTATCTAAAGTTAGAGATTCATCAAACCCTGAAAAACAAAGTTTTATCTCCTTTCCAAAATTTTTGTTATCACTGACTATGATAACTCTGGATATTCTTGCTATGTTCTTGGCCTCAATGACTACCTGTGGCAGGAAGTTCCACAGTCTAAATACATGTTGTGTGCAAAAATATTTCCTTTGATCAGTTTTGAAATTCCTTCTTTTAATTTAATTGAATAATCCATTGTTCTTGTATTACGAGACAGAAAGAACAGAAGTCCCCACTCTCCCTTCTTGAGACCATTCATTATTTTATAGACATGGATCACATCCCCTCTCATTTGTCTCCTTTCTAAGGTAACAATCCCACTCTTTTCACTCTCTCATCAAAGGGGAAATTTTCCAGACCCTTGGTCATTCTCATCACCCTTCTCTGAACTCCTCTACTGCTGCAATACCTTTTTGGAGATGGGGGTGCCAGTGCTGCAATATGGTGTCCAGATGACGCTGCACCGTTGAGTTATTTAGAGGCTTTATTTTTTGGTTTAGTCTCCATGCTCTTCCATCTACCTTCTAACATCCTATTTGCTCTTTGGAAGTGCAGTTACACACAGGTCCCTTTCCTGAGTGGAGACAGTTAGTTTAGGGTGAGTTGTTCAATTTTTCCCTCCAATGTGCATTACTTTGCATTTGTCAACATTTAATTTCATCTGCCCTCATGTTGCCCATTCCCCAAGTGTGGTTAGATCTTTCAGAAGTCCCTCACAGTCTTCCCTGGACTTGACTGATCTAAATAATTTTGTGTCATCTGCAGATTTTGCTGCCTGACTGCCCATCCTTGTCCCAGACATAGCACAAAACCTTGAGGCCTCTGATGCTTGAGGCCTCCTTTTGCTGTGATGAAATCTGACCATTTAATCCTACTCTTTGTTTCCTATCTCTTAGCCAATGTTTGATCCAGGACAATACTTTGCCTATCACCACATGGCAACTTAGTTTCTTTAGTAGCTTTTTATGAGGGATGTTGGCAAAGGCCTTTGAAAGTCTAATTAAATTATGTCAGCTATTTCTCCTTTATCCACCATGTCATTGACACATTCAAAGGATTCTAGTAGATTAGTGAGATATGATTTTCTTTTGCAGAAACCTTGCTGGTTAGTGCCTGTCAGATCATGATCTCCAACGGGGAGAGGAGGGAAAGGGAAGGGAAAGGGGAAGATTATTCTATTTGATAGATCTACTCACTATTGTGAGCAGCCCCCTGGGCTCCAGGGGTCACCGAGCAGGGCCAGTCATTTACTCAAAGGGCTGTGCACAATGTAGTAAATTTTCAGCTATCCCAAAGGACTGCCCAATTTCTTCAGCAAGTAGTTCTTGGTCAGCAGCTTCTTGCCAGTTGTGACGTTATTGACATGAACTGTGACCGTATAGATCATTGTTGCAACAACTGTTATATATTTGCAGAAAATATTGTACAAAGGTTGTCGTGTGAGGTGTCTATAAAAAGGTTATGATTTGCTGGTTATGATTATGCTATCTGTATGTGTGTATCATTTTGATAGTTGAAATTATGAATATTGCCTATGTACTTGTATCTCAATGTGCTTGATTCTAAGAGCATGGCTACACTGGAAACTTCAAAGCGCTGTCGCGGGAATGCTCCCACAGCAGCACTTTGAAGTGCGAGTGTGGTCGTCTGAGTGCTGGGAGAGAGCTCTCCCAGCACTCCTGGTAATCCACCTCCACGAGGGGCTGGGCTCCCAGCGCTGGGAGTGCGGCTCCCAGCGCTCAGAGCCTGTCTACACTAGGGCTTTAAAGCGCTCAGACTTGCTGCGCTCAGGGGGGTGATTTTTCACACCCCTGAGCCAGCAAGTTAGAGTGCTATAAAATGTAAGTGTAGACAAGCCCTAAGTAGCATTAGTGAAGCATTTGGTCAGCTTCTTGAGAAAGGAATTTGCAGATTAAGTGCCCAGTCAAGAAACACTTAACTAACAATGGACCTTGAGAGACTTCACTCCACATATGAAAAGTCTTCCTGGGACATTCAAGGTAGCATGTGAGCAATGGCTGCCCCCTGCAAACTGAGTCATGCATGAACATGTGACTTGCCCAAGTGGCTAGAAACTCCATCTTGTTGCTGTGATTTTGCACAGGAGAACAAAGGGGTTTCCGCCCACAAGAGAAAGAATATAAAAGGCCCTGGAAACCCCTCCATTTTGTCTTCAATCCTGCTTCTTACCTCTGGAGGGACTTTGCTACAAACTGAAGCTCTGAAGAAAGGACTGAATGACCCATCCCAGCTGTGGATGTACTCCAGAGACTTGATTTGAGTTTATTCCATCACTGCTACAAGCCTGAACCAAGAACTTTGCCATTACTGTTTGTAATTGATTCCATTTAACCAATTCTAGCTCTCATCTATATGTTTTTCTTTTTATGAATAAACCTTTAGATTTTAGATTCTAAAGCAGAGGTGGGCAAACTACGGCCTGCGGGCCAAATCCGGCCCATGGGACCGTCCTGCCCGGCCCTTGAGCTCCCAGCTGGGGAACCTAGCCCCCGTCCCGTCCCCTGCTGTCCTCCCTTCCCCGCAGCCACGCCGCTGCATGGGCTGCACTCTGGGCGGTGGGGCTGCGTGATCCTGCCGAGCAGAGACGCAGCGTGTCTGGCTCCGGCCAAGCGGTGCGGCTGCCAGACGTGCTGCTCTGAGCGGCATGGTAAGGGGGCTGAGGCCAGGGGGTTGGATAGGGGCGGGGGGTCCTGGGGATCCCGGGGGCAGTCAGGGGACAGGGAGCAGGGGGCGGTTGGACGGGGAGGAGGTTCTGGGGGGTGGACAGGGTACGGGGATGGGGGTTGGATAGGTGTGGGGTCCCGGGGGCCCTGCCAAGGGGTGGGGGTGTGGATAGGGGTCACAGCAGTCAGGGGACTGGGAGCAGGGGGGTTGGATAGAGGGTGGGATCCTGGGAGGGGGGGTTAGGGACCGGAGGTCTCCAGAGGGGGCGGTTAGGGGACAAGGAGCAGCGGCGGTTGGATAGGTCAGGGGTTCTGACGGGGGCAGTCAGGGGGTGGGAAGTGAGAGGGGTCGGATGGGGAGAGGGGCCAGGCTGTTTGGGGAGGTGCAGCCTTCCCTTCCCGGCCCTCCATACAGTTTTGCAACCCCGATGTGGCCCTCAGGCCAAAAAGTTTGCCCACCCCTGTTCTAAAGGATTGGCAACAGCGTGATTTCTGGGTAAGATCTGACTTGTATATTGACCTGGGTCTGGGGCTTGGTCCTTTGGGATCGGGAGAACCTTTTTTCTTTTACCGGGGTATTGGTTTTCATAACGATTCGTCCCCATAATGAGTGGCACCGGTGGTGATACTGGGAAACTGGAGTGTCTAAGGGAATTGCTTGTATGACTTATGGTTAGCTAGTGGGGTGAGACCGAAGTCCTCTCTGTTTGGCTGGTTTGGTTTGCCTTAGAGGTAAAGGAACCCCAACCTTGGGCTGTAACTGCCCTGCTCTAAGCAATTTCTCCTGAATTGATACTCTCAGTTGTGTCCCACCAGAAGCAGCATCGTTACATCAGTCACTTGGCCATTCATGCTGGGGGGATGGATTCAAGCAAACCCTTTACCTTTCAGGGAGTATTCATGCCTGTAAAGCTCCAGCACACAGATGCTTGCAGGAAGCAAAGATGGGTACACTGAGAAGAGCCATGGATTCAAGCCAGCATTTACCAGAGCCACTGCACCCACAAGGCCCCTTCCCATCACCGTCATCGACTCAGAGGGGCCAGCACCGCATACTGAAGCCCCAACACCCTTCCTGGTGGCACCTTGTTGCCTGCAGGTTTCTCATCCACGCTAACACCTGTCATGGAGTGTGGGGGAGTCAAGGCGCTGCACCCCCCACTTCTTGCAATTCACTGTGACTCTCAGCCAGCCAGTACAACAGAAGGTTTATTAGATGACAGGAACACAGTTTAAAACAGAGCTTGTAGGTACAGAAAACAGGACCCCTCAGTCAGGTCCCTCTTGGGGAGTGGGGAGCCCAGACCCAGGTTCTGGGCCTCCCCCTGTCTCCCCAGCCAGCTCCAAACTGAAACCCCTTCCTGCTGTGTCCCCCAGCCACACCCCCAGCCCCTCCTTCAGCCTTTGTCCAGTTTCCCGGGCAGATGGTGTCACCTGGCACCAAACCCCGTCCTGGATTCAGATTACGAAGGGCAGCCGCCATCATTTACGTGCTGGCCATCAAGTATCATCCCTCAGTGAAGTCACACCCTTATTTCCCATCACCATCTAGTATTGGTGCAGTACCCCAGGGAAACGGAGGCACACCCCGTGTTAGCAGAAGACAGTAAACTAGTAAAACTCCCATGCAACATTATCAGGTTAATACTCCCTATTCCCTACTCCGTCACACCACCCTGCTTGGTTTATTAGATTGGAAGGGATCAAGGCACAGGGCGATAGAATGGTACTTACCAGATGGCAACAAATAGATAAGCCCTGTTGGCGGAATTCACACGCCCACTCGGATTTTGAAATCAAGGGCACCATTGGAGCTTATTGCCAGCTTACCTGTGCTGGAGAAGGCCTGCTCTCCTTGCGGAGGTGTCCACGCAGCAGTTTTTGGATGGCAGTGGGCACGAGCAGATGATGTTCAGGTGGTACGAGCAGGTACACACTTTTTTTGGTATAAATCTCTTTCGTTTCCCTTGTCATCACTTCTCCCCAGCAAAGCGCTGAGGAAGCAAAGGTCTGAGCCAGCAGTTCGCTCTTCATCACTCATATATCATTGCAGCAAGATTTCCCCGTGCTGCTCTTGCAGCAGGTCACATGCACCTCTGCCCACCTCGGCAATCTGCCGTGTCTCATTAATGGCCTTCAGGTGGCGATGGCAGAGAGCCAGCGTGGGACATTTCCTGCTGGGGAATGCTGGACTCCTTGCCAAGGTGCCCAGTGCAGGGCTGAAGGCAGATTGCTCAGTGGAAATAGCAGCAAGGCAAGTGCTGGGAGAAATAGGAAGGGGCCACAGAGAAAGCCTACAGCCTGCTGGAGAGTCCATTAATAACCTTAGCAGAGCTGTGTACAACAAAACCCATCACTCCAACTGGGAGCTGGAGGGTCTAGTGGTTACATCCAGGGGCCGGGAGTCAGGACTTCTGAATTCTACTTCCTGGCTTTGCCACTGTGATCTTGGACAAGTCCCAGCCCCTTCGTGCCTCAGTTTCCCCCTGCATACAATGGGGACTATGGTTGTGACCTTCCTGCCACATGACTGGGAGGCTTAAAGGTCTGGTATTGATAGATGGCTAGGATCCCCTCCTCACTTTGGGATTGAGCTTTCTTACGTTTTGCTTGAGCCCACAGATGAGATTTGTAAAAATAAGTTTGAGCAAAATCCCTTCATTCATCTCTGAATTATGGAAAAGTAAAGAAATGCCCCTTCCTTATTTCTCATGTATATCAGAGCACTTTTTTACACATGCATAACTGCAAAAAAAGTTGAGTTTTCCAGTCTGGAGAGCTAAGGGCACTTGGTCCTCACCAAGGGCTGGATTCTTTCATTGCTTGCAAACAGAAAGATTTAATATTATAGCAGGTTAGCGTGCTAGCTCCTGATCCTCAGTCGGATCAGCAAGGGTGCAGTAGGCTGCTAACGTGGATCTGATTGCAGGATAGACTCTAAGAAGAAAGTGTCAGCACAGAAAACTTTCTGTACACAACTTTCCATGCCCAACCAGATCCTTGCGCTGAAGTCTCTGCTCCTTACCTCAGGGAGCCTAGTGTGCTCCTTTAGCCTGTTCTTTCTGCGGTTTTCCTCTTTTTTTCTATTTGTTGTTGTTGTTGTTCTGGAGAACAAGAATCAAGAAAAATAAAATCTATGGGGCAGATCCTGAGCTGATGTAAACTGTCATCTCTCCCTGACTTCAAATGACACTTTATACCAGCTCAGGACCTGCCCCATATCATACTTCTGAACTTAAATGCTCAACACTCACAAAATGCAAAAACTAAAGCAGATCAAACAACCTCTTGTTCTTGTTTCCCCTTGTCTGCAGCCTGAGTTTTACAATACAGCCTTTAGACAGATTACAGATTACTTGTTGCAATAGTATGTGAGCAAGTGAAGCCTGGGTGGTCATATGTACAGCCCCCCATGGGACAGGATCAGGGTAGATAAGACAGTGTGACAGACCCAGACCAGTGGGGTACAGGAGTCTGGTAGAGGGCAAATATACTGGTCACTGGATGAGTAGTTTTCTGTTCCCTGAGTGACCAGAGCAGGGGCTGCACTAGAGTATCAGGAACCTGCTAGAACCAGTTAAGGCAGGCAGGCCTATTAGGACACCTGGAGCCAATTAAGAAGAAGCTGCTAGAATCAATTAAGGTGGGCTAATCAGGGCACCTGGGTTTTAAAAGGAGCTCACTTCAGTTTGTGGTGAGAGTGTGAGGAGCTGGGAGCAAGAGGTGCAAGGAGCTGAGAGGGAGAGGGTGTGCTGTTGGAGGACCGAGGAGTACAAGCGTTATCAGCCACCAGGAGGAAGGTCCTGTGGTGAGAATAAGGAAGGTGTTTGGAGGAGGCCATGGGGAAGTAGCCCAGGGAGTTGTAACTGTCATGCTGCTATTACAGGAGGCACTATAGACAGCTGCAGTCCACAGGCCCCTGGGCTGGAACCCGCAGTAGAGGGCGGGCCCGGGTTCCCCCCAAACCTCCCAATTTGACCTGGACTGTGGGTTCTTCCAGAGGGGAAGTCTCTGGGCTGTTCCCCAACCCACATGGTGAATCTCTGAGGCAAGAAAATCTGCCAATAAGCGCAGGACCCACCAAGATAGAGGAGGAACTTTGTCACAGTGGTGTCGGGGGGGGATCTTGGTGTGCACAGCGCGGCGGAAGAAGGAGGGTGATTTATAAAAAACAACAACAACAACAAAAAAAGGGAGAGGGTTTATTTTTTTTTCACCACAGTGGATGACGTAGTGCGGGCACTGATACAAGCTACGGCGGCCCAGCAGGAGGCTACCCCTGTGCAGGCAGCCGCCCAACAGGAGGCAGTACGGCTGCAGCAAGAGACTAATCGCCTGCTGATGGACAAGGCTGCTCAAGACAGAGCTATGTTGCGGGAACTGGTAAACCAGGTAAAGTCCCTTACAGAGCTGAATCACGGCCATGATGGGACGCGGCTCATACGGGCCAGCCATTGGCTGCAGAAAATGACACGGGAGGATGATGTAGAGGCATATCTTCTGGCCTTTGAGAGGACAGCCCTACGGGAGGGCTGGCCTTGAGATCAGTGGTCTGGCATCCTTGCCCCATTCCTGTGTGGGGAGGCCCAGAAGGCCTACCATGATCTGCCTGAAGAGGCTGCAGCAGACTACCCCCAGCTGAAAGCAGAGATCCTGGCCAGTTCTGGGGTAACGACAGCAGTGCGGGCCCAGCAGTATCACGGTTGGAGGTACCAGGAAGACAAAACCCTGCGGTCCCAATTGTATGACCTCATCCATCTCGCATGAAAGTGGTTGCAAACAGAGTCCCGGAGTCCAGAAGAGATACTAGCGGTTCTGGTCATCGACCGATACATGAGGGGACTACCACCAGACCTTTGTGCCTGGGTAAGCCAGAACGAACCCTCCACCTATGACGAGGTTGTCGCCCTGGTAGAGAGGCAAAGGACAGCGAGGGAGCTGACCCGACCAGTTAAGGAAGAGGCACCCGGGGTTAAACTAGCAGCAGCAAGCCCTAAAGTTTGGGTGACTGGGCCACCAGGAGGGCCCAGGTGGAAAAAGAGAGAGGCTGAAGGCCCATCAGAGGCCACAAAGAGTCGGAGCACTGAGGGAGAAGAGGATTGTGATGTTAGACTGCCCAAACCAAGAGACCGAGGAACGCCTAGGGCTCCATACAGATGTTATGCCTGCGGGGAGTGGGGACACATAGCTGCACAGTGTCCCAATGCTGAGGAGCCTATGCAGTGTAACCTGGGGAACTGGGCAGATCCATGCTCCCTAATCCACCTTGTGGGGGTCTCACTAACCCACATATATATATATACCAGACCAGTGAAACTAAATGGGGTAGGGACCACGGCACTGGTTGATTCGGGGAGTGCTATCACGCTTATCTCAGGGAAGCTCGTGAAGTGTAGTCAGCTGCTGCAGGCTAAACGTACGGGGATAACATGTGTCCATGGGACAGTTAGTTACTACCCCACCATCCCAGTAAAAATCGAGATCCAAGGGAACACTACTGAGATAGCAGCAGGTGTAGTCTCTAAACTCCCATACCCGGTGCTCATAGGGAGGGACTTCCCAGGGTTTGGAAACTTACTCCCAGTAGGGGGATTGGAGAAAGATGGGGACCCTAAAATTGGTGAGGCATCCACAGCAGACTGTCAACCCCCAATCTTCTCTGAAATATCCCCAGATTTGTTCTCCACTCCCAGACAGGGTAGAAAGGCAAAAAGGGAAAGAAGGGCAGCTAAGGCCTTGGGAACCCGAATACTGACCCAAAGCCAGAGGGTCGCTCTTGTAGGTAAGCAGACCCGCGCAGCTGAAAAGGAGGCCACGCAGGAGGGAGAAGCACCTGAGTCTGACCCCCACCCTAATGCTTCTGAACCAGTAGAGGCAACAGAGACTGGGCCCCTAGATCTTGGGCAGATTAGCCCCGGGAGAGGAAATTTTGGATGGGACCAGGCAGAAGACCCAAGGTATGACAACATTAGGAAGGAGGTGACTGAAATAGATGGGGTCCCCGTGGAAGGGAAAACCCAGGGACCAGGACCCTACTTCATAATGAAGAAGGATCTCTTATACCGGGTTGCACCAGTACAGGGGCAGAAGGTACAGCAGATCCTAGTACCTCAAAAACACCAGAACGCTGTATTAAGTCTTGCTCATAGTCATCTTTTTGGGGGGCGTTTGGGGGTAGAGAAGACCCTGGAACGAGTCCTACGTCGGTTCTTCTGGCCCGGAGTACATGAAGAAGTGCGGAGGTACTGTGCCTCCTGCCTGGAGTGTCAGCTGCACAGTCCCCGTCCCCACTTGAGGGCACCTTTAGTACCCATTCCCATCATAGAGGTCCCCTTTGAGCGAATAGCCATGGACCTAGTGGGACCCCTGGAGAAGACGGCTCGGGGCCACCAATATATACTTGTTATTTTGGACTATGCTACTCGCTACCCAGAAGCCGTCCCCCTGCGGAACACGGCCTCTAAAACTATAGCCAAAGAGCTGGTGGGGATCTTTGCCCGAATGGGGCCACCAAAGGAGATATTAACCGACCAAGGAACCCCATTTATGTCGAAGCTAATGAAGGACCTCTGTATGCTGCTCCATATACATACCCTGAGAACTTCGGTCTACCATCCGCAGACTGATGGGTTGGTAGAAAGGTTTAACGGAACCCTCAAGGCTATGATAAGGAAGGTGGTAAGTCGGGACGGGAAGGATTGGGACACCCTACTACCCTACCTTATGTTCGCTATCTGGGAGGTACCTCAGGCCTCAACTGGGGTTTTCCCCCTTTGAGTTATTATACAGGCGTCACCCCCGTGGCATACTAGATATCGCCAAAGAGATCTGGGAAGAGGAACCCAATGAGGGGAAAAATATAATACAGCATGTAATGCAGATGCGAGACCGGATAGCCTGGGTTACCCCTATTGTATGGGAACATTTGGAGAAGGCACAGGAGGCCCAGTGAACCTATTACAATCGCCAGGCAAAAGTGCGACAGTTCCAACCAGGGGATCGGGTTATGGTGTTGGTACCCACGGCAGAAAGCAAGCTTCTGGCCCAATGGCAGGGGCCCTATGAGGTGGTTGAACCTGTGGGGGAAGTAACCTACAAGGTGCGACAACCAGGACGCAGAAAACAAGAACAGATTTATCACGTTAACCTTCTGAAACCCTGGCATGCACAAGAGGCATGCACAACGGTCCAAAAAGACCTAACCCAGGAAAACAAGCCTTCCAAACACGTGAGAGTGTCTCCCGATTTAACACCAGACCAGAAGAATGAGGTGTCTGAGATGATCTTCCTGAACCAAGATGTGTTCTCGACAAAACCGGGTTGAACAACCGAGACATATCACCACATCGTCACAAACCCTGGGGCCAGAGTAACAATGAGGCCCTATCGGGTGCCAGCGGCAAAAAGGGAGGAAATAAAAGCAGAAGTAAAAAAAATGCTGGAGTTGGGGATCATCGAAGAATCCCACAGTCAGTGGTCCAGCCCAATCGTGCTGGTGCCCAAACCTGATGGTACCACAAGATTTTGCAACGACTTCCGGCGACTAAACGAAGTATCCCAGTTCGACGCGTACCCCATTCCTCGCATAGATGAGCTAGTGGACCGTCTGGGGAATGCCCGGTACTTGACTACCCTAGACTTGACAAAGGGGTACTGGCAGATTCCCCTTGCAGAAGACACAAAGGAAAAGACTGCGTTCTCTACACCAGAGGGTCTTTTTCAATATACTGTCCTCCCTTTCGGACTACATGGGGCCCCAGCTACCTTCCAGCACCTCATGGACAAGCTATTACGCCCGCATAACAGTTATGCTTCCGCCTACTTGGACGATGTGGTCATTCATACCCCAGACTGGGAAACCCATCTGGAGAAGGTGGAGGCAGTCCTCAATACCTTCAGGCGAGCTGGCCTTACAGCAAACCCTGCCAAGTGCGCTGTAGGGTTTACAGAGGCCAAATATCTTGGCTACATTGTGGGGAAAGGTCTGGTAAAACCCCAAGTGAACAAGTTAGAGGCCATCCAAAATTGGCCCCGACCAAGTTGCAAGAAACAAGTTCCTAGGTGTGGTGGGGTATTACCGACGATTTATCCCCCACTTTGCCACAAGAGCAAACCCCCTAACAGACCTAGTGAAAGCCCGTGGACCTGATCTGGTGAGATGGTCTGACGCAGCAGAGGAAGCATTCACAGACCTACGGACTGCCCTCTGCAGTAACCCTGTACTGATAGCCCCTGATTTCACCAAGGAGTTTATCCTGCAGACGGATGCATCGGAAGTAGGGTTGGGGGCCGTTCTATCACAGATGGTCAGGGAGGAGGAACACCCAATTCTATACCTCAGTCGGAAACTCCTTCCAAGGGAACAAAAATATGCAGTGGTGGAGAGAGAATGCCTCGCTGTAAAATGGGCCATGGAAACATTGCGCTACTACCTGCTCGGGCGCAGATTTGTCCTCGTGACCGACCATGCCCCTCTTCAATGGATGCAGCGGAACAAGGAGAAGAACACAAGGGTGACCAGATGGTTCTTATCCCTCCAACCTTTCCAGTTCCGTGTGCAACACAGAGCAGGGGGCCGTCATGGCAATGCCGATGGCTTGTCACGTGTGCACTGTCTGGTGTCCCAAGCTGCCCAACCCCTTGGCGTTCAGCGGGGGGGGGGGATATGTGACAGACCCAGACCAGAGGGGTACAGGAGTCTGGTAGAGGGCAAATATACTGGTCACTGGATGAGTAAGATAGAGTAGGAACTTTGTCACACCAGTTAAAATTGTAAGCTTTCAAGGGGTTTCCTGGTCCTGCTTGCAGGCTGGTGGGGAGGGGAGGCTATAAGGAAATATGCAATTTTGGCCTAACAACAGTCAGTCTGCTGAGGATAAGGTGGGGTAGTCTGTGCCTCTGCTTTAGGGAGCAGCCTGCTTTGTCTCTCTTTGCTTTTGGTTCTGGTGGGTTATCATTCTGAATTCTAAGAAATAAAGCAGGGTTACATTGTAACCTTCCAGCAAGACTATTTTATGTTTGTATCTAACATATCTGTGTGTGTAGGCCAGGAAACATAACATTCCCCTGCAATGTTTGCATGTCCTGGCTATTGAGCAAACTTGAATTTAACCAAAGTTTGTGTGACACAATTCTGTGCATTTTTGCCCCAGTTCAACGGGAGGCATGTCCTGGGCAGCCTCCCAGTGGGAGGTAAGGAGAATTGTCTTGCGGATGTGATCAGCTGCTTTTGAGTTCTGAACACATTCTAAAGAGTGCTGCACAGCAAACACACATTGTCGAAAGGAAATGGTACAATAGCATGGATTTGCCCTTGAGAACATTTGCTGGTTCAAAGCAGGTGGCTTGCTGCAGAATAGCAAAAGATTTGGACTCCGGGAATGTGAGGGGGAACAGGAATTAGCAAAACAACGTGAGCTTTTCCAACTGATTTTTCTCTCATTGTGTCAGGATATTTTAAGTGACAAAAATAAAAAACCCAAGAAAGGGTAGAAGTGGCAGCTGCAGCTAAGGGAGGGGGGCCCACAATATAGGGGGATGTTTAAGAGAGATCCGAGTCTCAGGGAGCTGTGGGGATGGGCAATGACGCCTCCAGAAGGCGGGCAGCAGGCAGAGGCAGGCTGAGTGGGACCAGACTCAGGGCTTTTATAGATTGTATTTTTAACAGCAGCTTCTCAGGCAGAAGAACAACTTGTTCTATGACACAGAGTTTAACATGACTCAACTTTACCTACTTTCTGCTACAGTGACTTATGCCTATTTATCTTCCCTGTATAATCCTGGGCCTTGGTGAGTCTGTGTCTCTTAAAATATGGCTCAGAAGGGGGTTGAGGAACAGGAACCTGCAGTGAAGAGGGAAAAGAGAAGCTCCTGCCTTGGACAGGCTCCTCTCCCGGGTGCTGAGCTTGACCCCATCCATCCCACTGACTCAGGAAGGTACAAAGGGGAGAGAGCATTTTCCAGGGATCCCTCCAGCAGCAAAGCAGGCTCCTGCCCCTAGAGGGAGCACACAGAGAGCCCCGCAAGGTGATTGTTTCATTAATTGGCCACTTAATTTTCAAAATAACCTTGATGAACTAAATGAAGAGCCTGGGAAGTGGCAGCTAATTGTCGGCTGCACCTGCTCAGCACAGGGCTCCAGAAGTGTCGCTCAGGGCTGCACTCCAGCCCACTCCCACCAGTTCTGTTTCCTGAGCAGTGACATCAATGCATAGGGCACAGCAGTACCTCAGTGAGAAAGAACCTGTTGCGTGGCCTAGGCTTGATGTCAGGGAGTGTGTGAGACAAGGGTGATCAGATGTCCCGATTTTATAGGGACAGTCCAGATATTTTCTTAGGTAGGCACCTATTACTCCCCACCCCCATCCTGATTTTTCACACCTGCTGTCTGGTCACCCTATGTGAGACAGAGCCTGGGTTATGAGTGTGCAAGGGGACATGCCAGCACAGGGGAGCATGAGTGTATTTCTGGTCCCTGGTCTCTACTTGTCAGTCAGTAAGGGTAGCGTGTGTTTCTGGGTGTCTATCTGCACCTGGCAGGGATATGAGCGGATGTGTGTGCAACCCTGTGCGTACCTGCACCTGGCAGTCAGTGGGTGAGTCTGCACTCCAGGCTGGGGGTGTCATTTCCAGCTCAAGGGGACATACCTGCACTAGCCGTGGTCAAGCCAGCGCACTACAAGCAGAGGATTGCCGTGGTGGTGTGAGCGATGGGTGGGACTACCCACCCCCACTACAGATCTGTCTAAGACAATAGGTATGTCCCGCGGCCCAGTCAGGGCTAGCACGGGTATATCTCCTCAAGCTGGAATTGACATCTCCTGTTCCAAGTGAGACATAGCCAGTGAGAGCCGGAGGTGCCGTGCCGGATGCTGTCTACACTAGGATCAGAGGTGTGTGGTTAGAACCTGGGAGGCTGACACATTCTACAACTTGGCTGGGGCCAGGGCAGGGTTGATTTCATGCAGACTAAGCACACCAAGTCAGACACTGTGAGGGGAGCAAGTTGGGTCACGGGCGGGGCTTGGCCCATCTGCCCCCGACCCCCACAGCCAGTCCGGGACACAATCTGTTCCACTTTTTGGGCTTAATTTCCCCCTCTAGCCCTTGCCTCCTCCTCCCTTCCCTAGCACTGTCCTAGCATCATCCCCCACGCTGCTGCCACCTCTGTGGGCCAGGCAACTGGCCACTCCCCACCATCTCCAGGGGTTTTGCAGTCAGGGCCATGCACACCCCTGGCAGTCCCCTCCTGCTGGGGCTGCGACACCACAGGCACCCTGCCCTTGTGGATCCCTGGGATCCTGGCTCTGGAGCATTCTGGGGTCCATGCAGTGGGAGGGGTGTTGTTCCCTGCAGGTTGGGGGTGGGGAGACATGACGTGCATTCTGTGCTCTCTGGGTCCCAACACCACAGCTAGGGGGCCGCCAGTGTAACTGAAATAAGGCAAATTGTCTGCCGAGAAAAGGAAATACCTTTTCACACAATGTGTGATTAGTCTGTGGAACTCACTGCAACATTATGTCATTGAGGCCAAGAATTTAGCAAGTTTCACAGAAGGACTGGATATTTATCTGCATCACAAGATTATCTTGAGTGACCTTAATTAATGACACTAGTTTTGAAAAGGAGATAAAACCTTGTGCTTCAGGGCTTAAACCAGCCCGTACCGTGGGGGCAGGTTACCACATGTAAGCCTACGACTCTGATGAAGCTGGTGCTGCCCCTGTTGGAGGCTGGACACTGGACTAGAGGGATGTCAGGTCTGATCCAGCCTGGCAATTCCTGTGCGATGGGCCAGATAGCTGTGCCCTGAAGAGCCACAGTGGGGGAGCAAGCCCCCAAAGACTACAGGAGGAGGTGGGTGGAAAGCCCCAAGAGTGTTCCCAGCCTGCGAGGACCCGTGAGAGCCCGTGGCCCATGGGCCCACTGCAGAGGGGGTGGGCAGGGCCGGGCAGGGGGATTGGGAAATGGAGTGTGATGGGGGGATTGGGTCTATCCCAGCAGAGGGAGGAATGGGGCAGCAGCGTGGGGCCCTAAAATCCCACTCCTGGCATGAGGGACGACTCCTGCTCCCTTCACAGAGCCCCGGTCTGGGGTCACAGCCAGATCCCTGAGTAGCCACGTGCCATCCACTCCAGCAAGCCTCATGGCCCAGGAAAGAGCTGCAGCCGGCGGCCACTGACGGGAGCAGAGCATGGTGCCATATGCTGCGTCTGGCTCATGCTGCCCAGTCCTGCCTCTCTGAAGCACTCGCTGCCTCCACACTTGGCTGCATTAATAATCGGCAGGATGATGGGGAAGGATTTACCAGCTGGTTTTCACAACTCTACTGGCCTCAGATAAATCAGGGAGGGGGGTGTCAGCCGGTGTTTGCCAGGGGCCTGATGGATGGTGCCGAGTGTGCGGATCGCTCACACCCTGACACTTACACACTCTGGCAGCCTTGCTGAGAGCGCAGGATTAATGGTCCCAATAAGGCAGGGAGGAAACGCTGGGGTGGCACTTGTCTTTCCCCTACCCTGCTGTACCGCAGACTCCCTCACCTCCCCTCCCACCCCCCCAGGATGCAGCAAGCTGCTCACCCCCCCCACCCCGTCCCATGCCGCTTCCCACTCGCAGCTGCCCTTTGGGCTTCATGGGGCTAGGTGCAGAACACAGGGGATGAAAGAGAAGAGCCAAAAAAGCTGGAGACATAGAGCACTAAGGCAGCTAGCGGCTCTGCAACTGTCCTCCACAGAGCTCTGCCAAGGCCCTCAGTCCCAATGTGCAGCCCTCTCCCACTATCCCAGTGCTGGGCTCCCTGTCACTGCTCTGCTGAGCCCCCTCAGTCCCAGCCTCCAGCCTCCCGCTGTCCAGCCCTGGCCTCTCCCCTACACCCTGCTCTGCTGAGCCCCCTCAGTTCCACCCCAAAGCCCCCAGCTATCAGCCCTGGACTCCCCCTATACCCTGCTCTACTGAACCCCCTCAGTCCCACTCCCCAGCCTCCCGCTGCCCAGCCCTCGGCTGTCCCCTACACCTGCTCTGCCGAACCTGCTCAGTCCCACCCCCAACCTCCCACTATCCCAGACCTCGGCTCTCCGTCACTGCTCTGCTGAGCCCCCTCAGTCCCAACCCCATCCTCCTGCTATCTCAGCTCTGGGCTCCCCTCTACACCCTGCTCTGTCGAGCCCCCTCAGTCCCACCCCCAGACTCCTGGTATCCAACCATGGGCTCTCCCCTATGCCCTTCTCTGTTGAGCTCCCTCAGTCCCACCCCCCAGCTTCCCTCTATCCAGCCCTGGGCTCCCCCTACAGCGTGCTCTGCCGAGCCCCCTCAGTCCCAACCTCCAGTCTCCCACTATCCAGCCCTGGGCTCTCCCCTACATCCTGCTCTGCCGGGACTCCTGAGTCTCACCCCCAGCCTCCCGTTATCGCATCCCTGGCTTCCCACCCATACCCTGCTCTGCCAGTGGCCCTCAGTCTTGACCCAGCACTCCGTGCTATCATTGCCCTGGGCTGCCCCCTACACCCTGCTGTGCTGAGGCTCCACAGTCCTGACCCAGAGCCTCCCCTTCCACATTATCCCAGTCCTGGGCTCTCCACAGGGAGCTCTGCAAATGCCCCTTGTTCCCAGTACCTTGCCCCCTTGGGGTAAGAGGAGCATGAATATATCTCCAATGGCAGGACCCTTGGCCCTATTCCCCATAATGCCTCTGTAACGAAGCAGCCTTTGGCGGGACACTACTGAGAGTATCAATTTGGGACAAATTCCTTAGAGCAGGGCAGTCACAGCCCAAGGCTTGGGTGTCCTTTGCACACCAAACCAGCCAAAAAGAGAGGACTTCAGTTTTTCCCCACTGGCTAACTGGAAGTCATACAAGCAATTCCCTTAGACACTCCAGTTTCCCAGTATTACCACCAGCACCACTCCTTATAGGGATGAATGGTTATGAAAACCAATACCCCAGTAAAAGAAAAAAGGTTCTCCCGATCCCAAAGGACCAAGTACCCACAAATCACGCTGTTGCCAATCCTTTAGAATCTAAAATCTAAAGGTCTGTTCATAAAAAGAAAGAAATATAGATGAGAGCTAGAATTGGTTAAATGGAATCAATTACATACAGTAATGGCAAAGTTCTTGGTTCAGGCTTGTAGCAGTGATGGAATAAACTGCAGCCTCAAATCAAGTCTCTGGAGTACATCCACAGCTTGGATGGGTCATTCAGTCCATTGTTCAGTGCTTACATTTGTAGCAAAGTTCCTCCAGAGGTAAGAAGCAGGATTGAAGACAAAATGGAGAAGATGCAGCTGCCTTTTATAGTTTCTTGCCATGCGGCCTGTACTTCCTTTGTTCCAAACACAAGCTGCCCAGCACATGGCTTGAAAGCCTTAGAGTTCCCTCCATAGGCATGTCCCTGCATGCCTCACTGAGTCATAAGGTGTATCTGCCTTCTCTCAATGGATCAGTTGTATAGCTCATGGTCCTTAATGGGCCATCAAGCAGGCTAGGCTGTGCTGATTCCAAACTGTCAGGGGGGTTACCCAGAAGCATAGCCCAAGTTTAAAATACAGACAGTATAGAGCCAATACTTATAACTTTAAATACAAAAAGGATACATGCATACACATAGCATAATCATAACCAGCAAATCATAACCTCTTTATAGACACCTCACTTGAACTCCTTTGTGCAAGATTTGGTGCCACTATAGGAACTTGATTGCAACAATGATCTACACAGTTACAGTTCATGTCAGTAACCTCACAGCCTCCCTCAGTTAGTTTTCCCTCCCTATTCACCAGTTCTGGATCCAATGGAAGGGGTGTCCTCATAGACCCCACCCAACCCTTACACTGTGGAAAGATCTATCCAGCATTGGGTCTAGTGGGGCATGGGGGGATCGGCTCCAAACAATTGAACGGTCAGAGCATTTCCAATCCAAAGGAAAGAGAAGCACGGAGCAGCTGTAGACTAAGCAGCCAGCCTCCTTCTCTACCCCGCAACATCTGGCCGCAGCAGCTGTGCTGGCTAACGAAAAACAGTTCAGTGGAGGGAAAACAACACAGGGTCCATAAAGCTTGACACAGGCAATCACTTGGCTCCTGGATAAGGCAAAATACTTCCTGCTCTGGGCCTGTTTCTGAGAGCACAAACTCCCCTGCAGATGTGTGTGCTGTGTAGGGAACTAGGCGTGAATGGCAAAGAGTGATCTGCA
This sequence comes from Terrapene triunguis, assembly GCF_002925995.2. Lineage (NCBI taxonomy): Eukaryota > Metazoa > Chordata > Testudines > Emydidae > Terrapene > Terrapene triunguis. The sequence continues at coordinate 1,938,771 of NW_020665189.1, read as the reverse complement.
AGTATCTCTTCCTGGGGCTTCACCTCCCCTCGATTCGCCTGCCTGACTCCCAGCACCCAAGAGCAGGGCAGAGACAGGCCCCAGAACATAAAGTTCACACTTGCCCTCACAAGTATTTGCACCACATACCTGAGTGTGAGAGGCCTGGTCCGCCAGGCAGGGGCAGGCACATGCCATGTGGTACAACAATCCCCTGGATGCAGCCAACCCTCCCTGTCACTGAGGGAATCATGCCCACCCTGGGGGAGCCTGAGCTGTAGCCCCCATCCTTCCAGCCCAAAACACGGGCCTCCAGTACACTGACCCTTGTACCCACTCTTTGGTCTGCGGATAGACCCTATAGACTGGGTCACTAGCCCCACCTCTCCTCGTGTCAATGCTGCTCTGGTAGGAAGATGCCCTCAGCTCCCTCACTCCTGCCTGGATTGTTGTTGGCACAGCACCCCCAGCCAAGTAGAGCCCTCACTCACACCAAAGAGCCCAGGGGCTCCTAATGCACAAACAGGTCATTGTGAGTGACTGGCCACTCATGCCCCCAAGGAAACCCCTTCTTCCACCCTCTGTCCATGCAAGCGAGATGGGCCAGTCATTACCCCATGCCCAGCATAGCGCTGGGCTGGGAATGTTCGAGAAGGCTGGGTGAGAGAGTTTGGCAAGGGCTCTATAATCCACATCCACTCAGGAGACCAGGCCCCACTTTGGAGCATCCCCAGAGCCTTTGGGAATAGAATTAACACAGGCTCAACAAACTCAAGCCCTCCCCCGAAGTAATGCCCTGCAAAATCACAGTGGGGGGGGATAGCTCAGTGGTTTGAGCATTGGCCTGCTAAACCCAGGGTTGAGAGTTCAATCCTTGAGGGGGCCACTTAGGGATCTGGGGCAAAATCAGTACTTGGTCCTGCTAGTGAAGGCAGGGAGCTGGACTCAATGACCTTTCAAGGTCCCTTCCAGTTCTAGGAGATAGGATATCTCCATTTATTTATTTAAAAGCCTGGGAGCCAGGTCACACTCCCCAAAGAGCAATGAGCACATCCCCCAGAGATGCCCTGGGACATGCCCAGGCCAGGGAAACAGGCCAGCCCAAGTGCAAAGAGCCCTCAACGAGTCCCGTTCCCATGCACCACCTAGGCAGCATCTCCCATGGCTCTTCCTGCAGCCTCCCTGCTGCCAAGCCTCAGCCACTCGGCTCTTCACTCCATATCTGGAGATTAATGGCCACTGCAGCATCTCTGCACACTCAGCAGCTCCAAAGGCCCCCTTGGCCTGGCAGACCCCATCCTACAAAACCCAGGGCTGGACTTCCTGCTAGTTCACATATCCCGTTCTGCAACTGGGAAAATCCCCTCCACAGGGAAAGCTAGTCTCAGGGCTGGGGATGCACAAAGCTTCCTCCTGATAAATGGGCCCAGCACCTTCTTCAGCCAGGCTCTGAGAGGGGGCAAACAGGCAGGGTGGTACTCAAGCTGTGCCCGTGTGACCCATCTCCGTTCCCATCATCCCCCACTCAAACAGCTGGAGTCGCACTAGAGCTATCCGGAGGGTTGTCCTGGGAGTCAGCCATTGCTCACTATTTAGGGGTGCAGCTGAGTTCCCATCCCCCTCTCAAATCCACAGCAAAGGTTCTGGGGGACTCATCATTGGCAGGGCAGAGCTGGGTGTGAGGGGACTCCTACACATGGTACAGTGGCATTGATAGGGTTGCCTGAATTATGACCAGCTGGGACCAGGGATTCCCCAAGGCTCAGGAAGTGTTAGCTTCCCTGCATCCTAGATAGCAAACACCAGCGAGCAGGAGCAGTAACTCCCAGCACACTGGGCGCCTTGCTTAGCCCAGCACTAAGCAGACCCCGCTATAGCTGCACTGGTGCCATCGCAACCCCAGCAGGCTCCCCATGGGGCCCCCCAGGGTGCTGGAGAGAGATTTTGGCAAGAGAGAGTTTGTGCAGCATGAACTCCCAGGAAAGGCCCTCCCTCCCGCAGTCACCAGGGAGCCACCGAGTTTGAAGACCCAATCCTGCCTGGCGCTGTAGGTGCTCAGTTCTCATAAGAGGAGCTGGCAACTTTGTGGATCGAGTCCTGTGATTTTATGTGGTGCCAATGTCCCAAGCATCATTGGACACAGAGCTCGAGGCATCCGGAGGTGACAATGCAGCTCCCTTAATATCAGAGATGTAGCCTTGCAAAACAGCTAGGAAACAGTTTGGCGGGCTCTGCACAGGGAAGGGGAGGGGCTGGCATCATTACGGGCTCTTGTTTGAAAGTTCTGCTTCGCCTGGCTTTCCCCGGGGGCTGTTTGTTTAACTTCAACAAACGGCCCTGTACCTCAGCAGATGACCCAGCCTCTGCTCACCTCCGGAAGGCTTCTTTGGAGCCAGAAGGACAGGAACGTAGGTTATCTGAAAATAGATGTTCAAATGTTGCACCTGGTGAGGGCCCTGGAGCGGGATGAGTGGGCCTGGAGAAGGTGGCGTGCCCTACTTTGGTGGGACACCAGGAACACAAACTGGTGGCCGGGCTGCCCCTGGGCAAACGCAAGCGGCCTCTCAATAGAGATCTCTCTCCTGCAGCTATCCCTGCCCCTGCTCTGATTGCCAAGGAAACTGCTCCTTGGATAGCACTGCCCGCCTAGCCACTGTTAGCGCAGGTCACCCCTAGTATGCCTGCCCTCTGCAGAGACCCCAGGCCCCATTCCCCACCCACCGACACTGGGCTAAGGCAGGACGGATCCCAGGGAAGTTGGTGGGCTTGTACAGGTGTGAATGCTGCCAGCCCGGCCCTCTGCAGTGCACCCCAGTGCAGCCAGCCTGCTGCAGGGGATGAGGGAGGAAAAGCTGGTCAGCCAGCACCCCATCCTCATTACTAGGCCGGGCTGGGATCCCCACTCTGGACGCAGGGCGGCTAATGCATTCCAGGAAGGCCGTCCCCAGCAATGATCATCTTCCTGACTAGCGCTCATTAGTGTTTGACATCTGACACCCCTGCTCCCCCTCCCCCCGCATCTCCCTTTGCCAGTAAGTTGGAGGCAGGAACAGCTTCCTGATGAGAAAATTATTGTGCCATTGTTAACCCCCCACCCTGAAGCCAAGAGACCTGCCAGGGCACAGGCAGCACCTGCCAGGCCTGGGACACACTTTGCACAATGAAACCCAGCCAGAGCAACCCCGACCTGTACTACTGGGGGGCTCCTCCTTCCAGCGCAGCCAGAAAGTTCCTGCCCACCGCGGGGGGTGGGAACAAAGAACCCCTCCACACCCTGACCCATCATCCCCTCCCCAGACTGCCCCACCCCTGCCCGAGACCAGAGTAGTCAGCAGCCCCACCCGCAGCCAGTGCCCCTGCCCTACAGCGCCCCCTGTTGACAGTGGCCAGGACTGGAGTAGCCCAGGGCTCCCCCCACAGGGCCCACTGCTGGAAAGGCCAAGACTTTATGGTCCCCTTTAGGTCTGGCAGAATAAAAACCTACTGTGTTAAGAACTGCATATAAACTTTCCCAGATTTGGGGCTCTGCAGGAGGTTCCCCTGCGGGGCAGGGGGCAGTTCCGGGTGCAGCTGGGCTTGGCACTCTGCAGAGGGCAATGTGATACCACCCTGAGGCCCAGCTCCAGGTGTTTGGAGGATGGTGGGAGCAGAGCTGCTGACTGGCAGCGTGAGATTTCTGCTCACCTGCCCTATCACATTGTGCTGAGTGCGCCAGAACCCTCAAAGTCACGGTGCAGCCAAGTCAGGGACCGTGTCGCACACTTGTACTGAAAAGTGATGCTGCCAGGAGCCTGGAGAACATGCAGAGGGATTATTGATCCCCCATCATGTCCTCTCTGGGTCCAGGGAAGACGAAACATGGGGCACCCCCACTCCTCACATGCTCCAGCCGGCTGGGCACTGTCCTGGAGCCTGTGTGTGCAGCTGTGGGAGTGGCAGTGACCCCTGCGCTGGCCATCCTCAGCCCTGAGCCTGCTCAGCCCCCGCCAGGGGCTGTAATTTGGCTTGATTCAGTTGTTGGGTTTTGTGGGAGGTGATGGGGGTGTGGGGGTGCCCTGTGTTATGCAGGAGGTCAGACTGGAAGGGGGTCCCTTCTGGCCTTAAACAATATGGCTCGGTGAGTCTGTGCTCCCACCCAGCCCCTGGTACTTGGGGGGTGACCCCTGGAGCCAATGCCATGTAGCGCTCACCTGGGGGGAGCGGGGGCTGAACACCCCCCATAATCCTACCCACCGTACACACTCAACAACCTTCCTCATGGCACACCCTACCGTAACATGCACCCTCACAACCCCTCCCACCCCTCCACCACACACACACATCCACAAACCTCCCCACCTCACCCACACCCCACAACCTTTCTCACGGCACACCCTACTGTAACACGCATCCTCACAACCCATCCCCCGCACCTCCATCACACACACACCCGCACAAGCCTCCCCCACTCACTCCACAATCCACAACCTACCACATCACACACACCTGACAACCTTCCTCACGGCACACCCTACCATAACATGTACCCTCACAACACCCCCCCCCAACACCTCCACCACACACACACCCCACAACCCACCCAACCACACACACCTGACAACCTTTTCCACGGCACACACTACCGTAACATGCACTCTCACAACCCACCCCCCTACACCTCCACCACACATGCACCCCCACAAACCTCCCCACTTCACCCTTCACGCACACCCCACAACTCACCCCACCACACCCCCCCCACAACCTTCCCCACAGCACACTCTACCGTAACATGCACCCTCACAACCCACACCACCACACCTCCACCACACATACACCCATAAACCTCCCCACCTCACTCCACACCCTAAAACCCATCCCGCCACACACACCTGACAACCATGGCACACCCTACTATAACATGCACCCTCACAACCCATCCCCACACAACTTCACCCCCCCCAATCTCCCCACCTCACCTTTCACACACACTCCACAACCCACCCCACCACACACACACGACAAGCTTCCCCACAGCACACCCATCCACAACACGCACCCTCACAATCCATCCCTCCCCTCCGCAATTCATGCAGTCCCAAAATCCTCCCCATCACATACATCCCCCCCCAAAAAGATTCACACACCATCACCCTCCCTGACACACCACTGCTCCCACAACACACACATGTAACCTCCCATGGCATCCCAACCCCTAATAGATATATACCAGGACTCCCACAACCACACACACACACAAACCCCATCTCACCACACCTTCCCAATGCCCCGCCAACAACTCTCACCCTTTCTGTTCCAACCCCTCCCAGCCACATGCTCCAACCTCTCATAGACACACACACACCCCAACTTCCTCCCCACTTACCTGGACCCCCACTTCAGTGCACACTGATGCTCTAACCACATCCCCAGCTGCATGTACCAACAACCCCCTTCCTTCCTTCCTAGAGCCTGAGAGATGAAGGCCAAAGGGACCATTAGATCATCTCATCTGACCTCCTGTATAACCCAGGCCTTTACATCTCCCCCATTCACCCTGGATAGCCCCAGGGCTTCTGTTTGACTGAAGCATCTTTCAGAGAGGCCTCCGATCTGTTCTGAAGACATCAAGAGATGGAGAATCCCCCAGTTCCCAGGCAGTTTATTCCAATGGTTACTCACCCTCACGGCTAAACTGTTGTGCCTTATGTCTAATCTGAATCTGCCTGGCTTCAGCTTCCAGCCATAGGTTCTTGTTTTGCCTTTCTCTGCTAGAGTAAGGAGCCCTTTGTATCTGGTATTTTCTCCCTATGAAGGTATGTATACACTGTCATCAAGTCACCAGTCTTCTCTTTGAGAAGCTAAACAGATGGAACTGCATCACACTCATACAGTCACAGATTCCAAGGCCAGAAGGAACTGTTGTGATCATCCAGTCTGTCCCCCTGTATAACCCAGGCCAGAGACCTGCCCCCAAATCATTCCTAGGGCAGACCTCTTCGAAAAACAGCCAATCTGCACTTAAAATTTGTCAGTGATGGAGAATCCACCACACCCCGGAAAAATTATTCCAATGGTTAATTACCCTCATTGTTAAAAATTTACCCCTTATTTCCAGTCTGAATTTGTCTAGCTTCAACTTCCAGCCATTGGATCATGTTATACTTTCTCTGCTAGACTGAGGAGCCCATGATCAAATATTTGTTCCTCATGTAGGTTCTTACAGATTGTCAAGTTACCCCTTAATGCTCTCTTTGTTAAAATAAACAGATTGAGCTCTTTGAGTCTATCACTCCAAGACAGGTTTTCTAATCCTTTATTCATTGTCGTGGCTCTTCTCTGACCCTTCCCCAATCTATCAACATCCTTCTTGAATTGTGGGTCTCAGAACTGGACACGGGATTCCAGCAGTGGTCACACCAGTGCCAAATCCAGAGATTAAATAACCTCTCTGCTCCTACACGAGATTCCCCTGCATGTGCATCTAAGGACTGCATTAGCCCTTTGGGCCACAGTGATGCATGGGAGCTCATGTTGAGTTGCTTGTGCACTAGGGTCCCTTTATCCTTTTCATAGTCCCTGCTTTCCAGGGTACACTCCCCCTCCCCCCCAAGTCTTTAGGTCTGGCCTGCACTCCTTCCTAGACAGAGAACTGTGCCTTTGGCTGTGGTAAACTGCCTCTTGTTTGAATGGGCTCAGCTTCCCAACTGATCCAGATGGCTCTGTATGGCTGCCTGTCCCATCATTATTCACTACTCCCCCAAGCTTTGTGCCATCCTTAGATTTCATCATCAGTCAACTCACATGCATACAGCCAGCCCCAACAAATATGCACCCAAGCCCCTACAGCCATCCACCTCCACAACCACACACAACACGTGTACTGCAGCACAACCCCTGCAGACCCAGCCCCCCGACACTTTCCCATTCAATCCCTGCCCTCATACAAACCACAGCCACTCCACCCCACACCTATCACAACCCCTTCTCACTGCCTGGTGGGCTGTAGCTCCAGACACACATCCAGGAGCACTCAGCACTATTGGATGAGCGGGTTACACTCTGCTGCATTAGCACACTGGAGGCTCCCACCAGCTGGCAGACACTGTAAACATGGCCAGACACCCCCTGTCCATCACTGGGAGAATGCAGCCAGCTGAAACCCAGGAGCATACAAAGGATAAACAAAGTCAGAGGTGCCAGGAGAGACTGTGGGGGCGATGGGCCCACAGCACACAGCCCTTACATTGGGTCAGGGCCTTTGAGTCCTGCCCCCGGAGGATTCAGAGAGCCTGCGGTGCCGCTAGGTTTTGTGCATGGGGAGCTGGCTGGGCATGTTTGCTGGGACAAGAAGCCCTCGATACTGAGCAATCAGATTGAAGCATCCTGTGAGATGCCCTTTGCAAGCCATGCACTACTAGGCCCAGGATCCTGTAATGGCAGTTGCCATGGAGCAGCGCTTGGTTCATTTTGCAGAACTGGGCAGGACTGTCGAGAGGCCACTGCTCGGGAGCCCTTTCCCAGCCTTCCTTTGGGAAGCTGCACAGCCCTGCTTCACCGACAAGTGCTGAGGCATCACCCCAGGCTGTCTGCATGGCACTGCGTGTGCAGCAGGAGGGGACAGTATCGTATAAAGCCGTATGGCAGTGTAGCGGGTGTGCCCAGGCATCCTGACATTATTGGCCTGCACAGGGAGCTGGAGCAAAGCACTTACACAATTCTGACACCTGGAATGTAGGGGAGAGCCCAGCTCTCTATCCCAGAATGCTTTGCACATGTGGGGCAGGACAGTTTTTAGTACTGATTGTGGTGGGGGATGCAGCCAGCCAGCCCCCACCCCTGGCTGAATTAAGCCATTTGCAGAGCACGAGTTTTCGTTACCCTTGGAGCCTCCTTAGCAGAATCAATAATAAGCAAAACAAAACGTGGAAATTTGGGGGCAAACTGAGGCTGGCAGCAATAGAGCAAGAGGCTGAGTCACCATCGCAGTGCAAAGGAGCCGAGGGACCAGGACAACCAGAAATCAATCCCCGTTGGTCTCTGTGCCAAATGAAACCTGCTGCCGCCAAAGGAGTTTACTGCAGCCTCAGGGTGTGTCTACACTGCAATGAAACATCTGGGCTGGCCTGCGTCAGCTGACTCGGGCTCACGGGCCTATAAAGTTGCACTGGAGACATCTGGGCTCAGGCTGGCGCCTGGGCTGTGGGACTCCAGCCTGAGCCTGGACATCTCCACTGCAATTTTATAGCCCCACAGTCCAAGGCCCACAAGCCGACCCAGCTGACATGGGCCAGCCTTGGTGTTTTTTCACAGTCTAGACACACCCTCAGAGACCAAGCAGAAACGTTTAAAAGACTGGAAAAAGGATCTTAACAGATCACTACACACCAAAGCCATGCATTATTGTGGAGCGCTTCAGGTTTCACAGCTGGCTGAGTCGGCAAGGTGAAAAAAGCCAAGCCAGAGAGGCTGACAGAGCCTTGCTCGTATGGAAATGTCCCATAGCATCTGCCTGGTGCAGTTGGCCCTTAGCATATTTTGGGAAGCAGGAGGGAATTCACCCTTTGGTAACAAAGAAGCCTTTATTTAATACTTGTTGGTACAGTGCAGAGAGGATGTCAGCTCTGCACATTGATTAGAGATCATCTAGGGAGTTTTCTAGTCAACAGGAAATTAAACTCCTGACTGACAGCTCACTTAAACAGTCACCCTTAAAGGTATATAGTACAACGGCATCTCAATGGTTATCTACAACACTAAATGTATCAGACAGATTAGTTTATGGAATCAGTAGTGACTGGATTTAAAGACGATTGCTGTGGGAGGGTGACTTTGCCTGGCAAAGGATAGTGCAGTTAGCAACAGCAATGGGAGTGAAGGCAGAACAGCAGCAAGATCCTCCCTGAGAAGGCCTGGAAAACCAAAGCGAGTCTGCAGTCAAGGTGCAAAGCTGCACAGAAGGATGTAGACTCCAGACAAAGGCTCTGGTGGGCAGGGGAACATTTTGCATGTTTTTGTAAATTTGGGCTGGCACTAGGGTGACCAGATGTCCCGATTTTATAGGGACAATCCCAATTTTGGGGGCTTTTTCTTATATAGGCTCCTATTACCCGCCCCACCCCCGTCCCGATTTTTCATGTTTGCTGTCTGGTCACCCTAGCTGGCACAGTTCCACAAGGCCTGAAGCCAGGGTACGGAGTGTAGGGTTACCATACGTCTGGATTTTCCCGGACATGTCCGGCTTTTTGGTCCTCAAATCCCCGTCCGGGAGGAATTTCCAAAAAGCCGAACATGTCCGGGAAAATAGGGAGGCATGGTAAGGGGACCCCGAGTGCGAGTGGCTGCAGCAAAGCCAAAACTAACAACTCCCCTGATCTGCTGGGGCACGGAGGCTCCAACTTTCCCGGCTCCCGCTGCCCTTCACCGCGGCGGGGGCCGAAGCAACTTCCCCAGCGCAGCAGCAGCCGGAGCCCGGGGAGGAGGCGGCTACGCACTCGGATGCCGCCCGCCGCCTCTATGCCCCCGCAGATTGGGAGAGTTGTTAGTTTTGCTGCAGCCACTCGCACTCGGGGGACCCCGAGTGCAAGTGGCTGCAGCAAAGCTAAAACTAACAACTCCCCGGATCTGCCGGGGCACGGAGGCGGCGGCAGCGGTGGCAGCCGAGCGTGCAGCCGCCTCCTCCCCGGGCTCCAACTTTCCCGGCTCCCGCCGCCCTTCACCGCGGCAGGGGCCGAAGCAACTTCCCCAGCACAGCAGCAGCCGGAGCCCGGGGGTGCTCAGGGCAGGGGGCGGAGTTGGGGCGGGGACTTTGGGGAAGGGGTTGGAATGGGGCGGGGGAAGGGGCGGAGTTGGGCCGGGGGCAGGGAAGGGGCGGAGTTGGGGCGGGGCGGGGCCGAGCCCCCGTGGAGTGTCCTCTTTTTTCACTGTTTAAATATGGCAACCCTAACGGAGTGAGAAAATGCAATGCGAGGAGCGGCACCAGGAGCCGGCAAACAGGGCTGCTAACAGGGGAGTTTAAGTGGGAGTTTACAGGGGGAGGTGGAAGGGGAGGCAGGCGGTGTGGTGTGTCGTCCTAGGAGCGGCAGGCAGAGACCACAGCAGCCATGAGCCAAGCAGCTGGGGACACAATGCAGATGATTGTATGCAGCAGCTGTGGTATGTACATGGTCCTCGCCGGGGAGCCTGAACAAAGGTATGTGTGTATGAAATGTCGCCTAATAGACCTGCTAGAGGAAAAAATTAGAGGGCTCCAGATGCAGGTAGATACTCTGGTAGAGTTTAGAAGGGGATTCGAGCAGCTAATGGAGCAGAAGCAGGGTGTGGCAGAAGAGGAATGCTCAGGGGTGCAGGTGGAAGCACAGGCTATGGTCTGTGAGGGGGGAAGGTCAGGGGCAGAGCAAGATCAGTGGAAGCATGTGACTGTGAGGAGCAGGCCAAGGAAAAGGAGGGCTAGTGAGGGGGGAATAGAACTCAGGAACAGGTTTGAGTGTTTGGATAACGTGGAAGAGAGGCAGCAGGTGGTAACTGATGGTGGGAGGCAGAGGAAGAAGAGAAGAGCAGCTAGTCCAATAGAGAGAGGGCAGGAGTTGAAGGAGACAGCACCAATACCGGGGCCCAGTATGACAGAGGATGGCACTAGGGGGACTATAAGGGAAAATAGAGAGACACAGGAGGTACGACTACAGGGAACAGGGGATAGATTTGTACAGAGTACTGTCACCAGGCAAAGGCAGGTTTATGTGATTGGAGACTCCTTGCTGAGGAGGTTGGACAGGCCTGTGACCAGAGCGGACCCTGAAAACAGAAGGGTGTGCTGTCTGCCGGGTGCTAAGATAAGGGATGTGGACCTGCGGTTGAAAAGGATCCTAAAAGGAGCGGGTAAGAACCCTTTGATCATCCTGCACGTAGGAACGAACGACACAGCTAGGTTCTCGCTAGAGAGAATTAAGGGAGATTACGCCAGGCTGGGGAAGACGCTTAAGGAAGTTGAGGCTCAGATTATCTTCAGTGGGATTCTGCCTGTTCCTAGAGAAGGACAGCAAAGGGCTGACAGAATTGTGAGGATAAATAGCTGGCTAAGGGAGTGGTGCTATAAGGAGGGCTTTGGGATGTATGGCCACTGGGAGGCTTTCGGAGACAGACAGCTGTTCTCGCGGGATGGGCTTCACCTAAGTAGGGAAGGAAATAGACTTCTGGGAGGGAGGCTGGCTCATCTCATCAAAAGGGCTTTAAACTAGGAACTTGGGGGAGACGGTTGGGAGACGTTCAGTTAATCTCCACGCCAGATTCCAACACTGAAAAGGAGTGTGAGGAGATAAGAACAGACATAGTTAGGGGTAGGGAATTGGACATAAGAAAGAGGGGGCAGAGGGACAGCATGGGGTCCGTTCCAAATTGCATAACTAATGGGAGAAAGGATAGTCAGCATACGGTAAGATGTTTATACACCAATGCAAGAAGCCTAGGTAACAAAATGGAGGAGTTGGAGCTCCTGGTCCAAGAAATGAAACCTGATATCGTAGGAATAACCGAAACGTGGTGGAACGGTAGTCATGACTGGAGTACAGGTATGGAAGGGTATGTGCTGTTTAGGAATGACCGGAAAAAAGGTAAAGGTGGGGGAGTGGCGTTATATGTCAATAATGAGCTAAAATGTAAAGAAATAATAAGTGATGGAATGGATAAGACGGAGTCTGTCTGGGCAATAATTACACTGCATAAAAGAACTACTAGAGCCTCCCCCGAGATAGTGCTTGGGGTGTGCTATAGACCGCCGGGATCTAGCCTGGAGGCGGACAGAGAACTATTTAATGTTTTTAGGGAAGTAAAAACTGATAAGAACTGTGTCATCATGGGGGACTTTAACTTCCCAGATATAGATTGGGGAACAAATGCTAGTAACAATAATAGGGCTCAGATGTTCTTAGACGTGCTAGCAGATGAATTCCTTCATCAAGTAGTAACTGAACCAACGAGGGGGGATGCCATTTTAGATTTAGTGCTGGTGAGTAGTGAGGACCTCGTTGAAGAAATGGTTGTAGGGGACAACCTTGGCTCGAGTGACCATGAGCTAATTCGGTTTAAACTAAATGGAAGGATTAACAGAAATGATACTGTAACTAAGGTTTACAGTTTCAAAAAGGCCAACTTTAATAAATTAAGGCAACTACTTAGGGAAGTGGATTGGGCTAACATACTTAGGGATCTAAAGGCAGATGATGCCTGGGATTATTTCAAGCACAAGTTGCATGAGATGTCTGAGGCCTGTATCCCGAGAAAGGGAAAACGGTTAGTGGGCAGAAGATTTAGACCTAGCTGGATGAGCGGGAGTCTCAAAGGGGCGATTAAGAAAAAACAGAAAGCGTACAGAGAATGGAAGAAGGGAGGGATCAGCAAGGAAACCTACCTTATTGAGTTTAGAGCATGTAGGGATGCGGTGAGAAAGGCCAAAAGCCGTGTAGAGTTGGACCTCGCAAGGGGAATTAAATCCAATAGTAAGAGGTTTTATAGCCATATAAATAGGAAGAAAACAAAGAAAGAGGAAGTGGGACCGCTGAAGAATGTGGATGGAGTAGACATTAAGAATAATCTAGGCATGGCACAATATCTAAATGAATATTTTGCAACGGTCTTTAATAAGGCTAATGAAGGGTTTAGGAATAGAGGGAGTAGGACAGAGGGGAATAGAGGAGGGGGGATAGACATTACAGTATCAGAGGTGGAAGCCAAACTTGACCAGCTAAACGGGACAAAATCGGGTGGACCGGATGATCTTCATCCTAGAATATTGAAGGAACTGGCGCAAGAAATTGCGAGCCCCTTGGCGACAATTTTTAATGAATCTGTAAACTCGGGGGTGGTACCGTTGGACTGGAGAATAGCTAATGTGGTTCCTATTTTTAAGAAGGGGAAAAAAAGTGACCCGGGTAACTACAGGCCTGTTAGTTTAACTTCTGTAGTATGTAAGGTCTTGGAAAAAATTTTGAAGGAGAAAGTAGTTAAGGACCTTGAGGTGAATGGCAATTGGGACAAATTACAACATGGGTTTACGAAAGGCAGGTCGTGCCAAACCAACCTGATCTCCTTCTTTGAGAAAGTAACAGACCTTCTAGATAAAGGAAATGCGGTGGATCTAATATACCTCGTGTCATAACTATGAAGGGAAGGGTAACAGCTCTCTGTGTACAGAGACTCCAAATCCTTTTACCTGTAAAGGGTTAAGAAGCTCGGGTAACCTGGCTGACACCTGACCCCAAGGACCAATAAGGAGACAAGATACTTTCAAATCTTGGGGGAGGAAAGGTTTGTGTGTGTGCTCTTTGTTTTAAGGGGTGGTTCGCTCTTGGGACTGAGAGGGACCAGACATCAATCCAGGTTCTCCCCATCTTTCTAAACAAGTCTCTCCTATTTCAAACTAGTAAGTAAAAAGACAGCAAGGCGTCTTAGATTTACTTTGTTTTCTCAACTTGTAAATGTACCTTTTTACCAGAGTGTGTATCTTTGTTTGCTGTACTTTGAACCTAAGACAGAGGGGGGTCCTCTGAGCTCTTTAAGTTTGATTACCCTGTAAAGTTATTCTCCATACTGATTTTACAGAGATGATTTTTACCTTTTTCTTTAATTAAAAGCCTTCTTTTTTAAGAACCAGATTGATTTCTCCTTGTTTTAAGATCCAAGGGGGTTTGGATCTGTATTCACCAGGAGTTGGTGAAAGGAGGGTGGAAGGAAGGAGGGGGGATGGTTAACTTCTCCTTGTTTTAAGATCCAAGGGGGTTTGGATCTGTGTTCACCAGGGAATTGGTGAAAGGTTTCTCAAGGCTTCCCAGGGAGGGAATTCTTGTGATGGTGGCAGCGGACCAAAGCTAAGCTGGTAGATAAGCTTAGAAGTTTTTATGCAGGCCCCTACATTTGTACCCTAAAGTTCAAAGTGGGGATACAGCCTTGACATGGTGGCATAGCGGTGGGATACATTTTAAACCCAAAGCCAGTAAGAGATTTTTTTTTCCTTCTAGCTGCTTGGAAAGCAGAGCTGAAGGTAGATGCATATCTTATCTCTCCTTGCCTGAAGGCAGAGGTGTTAAGTTTTTTTTAACGAGGTCCTTTGTTAAGAGAAGGGTTCAAAGGGAGCAAACTTTGACTGACTGGTAAAGATAATTTACAAGTTGAATTGTTTTTTTTTCTTTTTACATCCTCGGGAGTAGCTTGTTAGAAAGTCTCTGTTAACTCAGCAGCAGCCAGAGCTAAGTACATCCCAATTTCAGTCAACTGCAGAGGGGTGTGACCCAGCACAAGAAAACCAGGAAAATGACTACCAAAGAAGAAAAAGCTAAAGAGGAGGCCCACAAGAGAGCTATGGAGCTGAAAGAAAAAGAGATAGAGCTGAGAGACAGAGAAGAGAAAGCCAAAGAGGCGGCCCACAAGAGAGAGATAGAGCTGAGAGACAGAGAAGAGAAAGCCAAAGAGGCGGCCCACAAGAGAGAGATGGAGCTGAAAGAAAAAGAGATGGAACTGGAAGCAGCAAGGACTAGGCAGGGTGCATCAGACCATCCTAACAACTCCTCTCCAGGTACCACTTCCTATCCCAGGAAATTCCCTACCTACAAGGCAGGCGATGATACTGAGGCCTTCTTAGAAAATTTTGAAAGGGCCTGCCTTGGATACAACATCCCTCCACCCCAGTACATGGTAGAGCTGAGGCCGCAGCTCAGTGGACCCTTAGCAGAGGTGGCGGCTGAAATGCCTAAGGAACACATGAACAGTTATGAACTTTTTAAAAACAAGGCCAGAATCAGAATGGGGCTAACACCTGAGCATGCCCGTCGGCGGTTCAGAGCCCTAAGGTGGAAACCCGATGTGTCATTTACCCGACATGCCTACCACATTGGGAAAAATTGGGATGCCTGGATATCAGGAGCAAATGTTAAATCTACGGAAGAGTTGCCCTTCCTATTGCAAATGGAGCAGTTTTTAGAGGGTGTTCCTGAGGAAATAGAAAGGTACATCCTAGATGGGAAGCCCAAAACTGTAACCGAGGCGGGGGAGATTGGAGCCAAATGGGTGGAGGTGACAGAAAAGAAAAAAGCTAGTAGCAGTTGGAGCGAATATCAGAAGGGGCAAGCCGAAACAAAACCTTACCACCGGGGACAACCCAAGGCCCCACCCACATCCCAAGGGAAACCCCAGACGCCTTCTCACCCCACCACACCAGTCTCCATCAACCAACATCGCCCCGGTGATACCTTAGCAGGGCGATGTTTTAAATGTAATGAACTGGGGCATATAAAGGCTCACTGCCCCAAGAACCCTAACCGATTACAGTTCATTACACCCCAATCACACCAAAGATCCCCAGACCCAGATGCCTCTCTCATACCCTCGGAGCGAAGGGAAACCTTGAGAGTGGGCGGAAAGAAGGTTATCGCTTGGAGGGACACTGGGGCACAAGTGTCAACTATCCACCAATCCCTAGTGGACCCCAAACTCATCAACCCGGAGGCTACAGTGACAATTCAACCCTTCGTGTCACAGTCTGTAACCTTGCCTACAGCCCAGTTGCATGTCCAGTACAAGGGCTGGGCAGGAATGTGGACTTTTGCAGTCTATGACAATTATCCCATCCCCATGCTGCTGGGGGAAGACTTGGCCAACCATGTGAAGCTAGCCAAGAGGGTGGGAATAGTCACCCGCAGCCAGGCTAAGCAAGCTTCCACCCCCATCCCTGTTCCTGAGCCGTCCACCAGGGCCCCGTCTGTGTTACCGGAGACCCAAACACAGGTGGTGGAACCGGATCCCCTGCCAACGACTGCAACAGCCGTAGTGGATCCAATCCCAGAGACCCAGCCAAAGCCAGTCCCGGAACCGGAACTGGCAACGCAACCAGCACCAGAACCATTGCCGGCACGGAGTCCAGCGCTTGCAAACCCGTCTACAACTCCAATGCCAGAGGGCACCAGCGAGCCTGAACTGGCGGAAGCAGCAGATAACCCTACCCAAGAGGCTCAGCCAGAGCCTGAGATACCACATAGTGCACCAGCGGACAGCGGTTCACGGTCAGTGGAAACAGCCCCAGCACCTGCATCGCTTCCAGAGGGACCAAGCCCCAGTCCACAGTCCAAGGAGGAACTGATGTCTCCAGCATCAAGGGAACAGTTCCAGGCCGAGCAGGAAGCAGATGACAGCCTTCAGAAAGCTTGGGCGGCGGCACGGAGCACCCCACCGCCTCTCAGCTCTTCTAACCGATCCCGGTTTGTTGTAGAACAAGGACTTTTATACAAGGAAACTCTTTCTGGTGGGCACCAGGAAGACTGGCATCCTCAAAGACAGTTGGTGGTTCCCACTAAGTATCGGGTAAAGCTCTTGAGCTTAGCCCATGATCATCCCAGTGGCCATTCTGGGGTGAACAGAACCAAAGACCGGTTGGGGAAGTCCTTCCACTGGGAGGGAATGGGCAAGGACGTTGCTAATTATGTCCGGTCTTGTGAGGTGTGCCAACGAGTGGGAAAGCCCCAAGACCAGGTTAAAGCCCCTCTCCAGCCACTACCCATAATTGAGGTCCCATTTCAGCGAGTAGCTGTGGATATTCTGGGTCCTTTCCCAAAGAAGACACCCAGAGGAAAGCAGTACGTACTGACTTTCATGGATTTTGCTACCCGATGGCCGGAAGCTGTACCCTTAAGCAACACCAAGACTAAAAGTGTGTGCCAGGCATTAGCAGACATTTTTGCCAGGGTAGGTTGGCCCTCCGACATCCTTACAGATTCGGGAACTAATTTCCTGGCAGGGAACATGAAAAACCTGTGGGAAGCTCATGGGGTGAATCACTTGGTTGCCACCCCTCATCACCATCAAACCAATGGTCTGGTGGAGAGGTTTAATGGAACTTTGGGGGCCATGATACGTAAATTCGTAAATGAACACTCCAATGATTGGGACCTAGTGTTGCAGCAGTTGCTTTTTGCCTACAGGGCTGTACCACATCCCAGTTTAGGGTTTTCACCATTTGAACTTGTGTATGGCCGCGAGGTTAAGGGGCCATTACAGTTGGTGAAGCAGCAATGGGAGGGGTTTACGCCTTCTCCAGGAACTAACATTCTAGACTTTGTAAGCAACCTACAAAACACCCTCCGACACTCTTTAGCCCTTGCTAAAGAAAACCTAAAGGATGCTCAGGAAGAGCAAAAGGCCTGGTATGATAAACATTCCAGAGAACGGTCCTTCAAAGTAGGAGACCAAGTCATGGTCTTAAAGGCGCTCCAGGCCCATAAAATGGAAGCGTCGTGGGAAGGACCATTCACGGTCCAGGAGCGCCTAGGAGCTGTTAACTATCTCATAGCCTCCCCCACCTCCAACATAAAGCCTAAGGTATACCATGTTAATTCTCTTAAGCCCTTTTATTCCAGAGGATTAAACGTTTGCCAGTTTACAGCCCAGGAAACAGATGACGCGGAGTGGCCTGCAGGTGTCTACTACGAAGGAACAAGGAATGGTGGCGTGGAAGAGGTGAACCTCTCCACGACCCTGGGACGTCTGCAGCGACAGCAGATCAAGGAGCTGTGCACAAGCTTTGCACCGATTTTCTCAGCCACTCCAGGACGGACCGAACGGGCATACCACTCCATTGACACAGGTAATGCTCACCCAATTAGAACCCCACCCTACCGGGAGTCACCTCATGCCCAAGCGGCTATACAAAGGGAGATCCAGGACATGCTACAGATGGGTATAATCCGCCCCTCTAACAGTGCATGGGCATCTCCAGTGGTTCTAGTTCCCAAACCAGATGGGGAAATACGCTTTTGCGTGGACTACCGTAAGCTAAATGCTGTAACTCGTCCTGACAACTATCCAATGCCACGCACAGATGAGCTATTGGAAAAATTGGGACATGCCCAATTCATCTCTACTTTAGACTTAACCAAAGGGTACTGGCAAGTACCACTAGATGAACCCGCTAAGGAAAGGTCCGCCTTCGTCACCCAGGCAGGGGTGTATGAATTCAATGTACTCCCTTTCGGGTTGCGAAATGCACCCGCCACCTTCCAAAGACTTGTAGATGGTCTCTTAGCGGGATTGGGAGAATCTGCAGTTGCCTACCTCGATGATGTGGCCATTTTTTCTGATTCATGGACAGAACACCTGGAGCACCTGGGAAAAGTCTTCGAGCGCATCCGACAGGCAGGACTAACTGTTAAGGCTAAAAAGTGTCAAATAGGCCAAAACAGAGTGACGTACCTGGGGCACCAGGTGGGTCAAGGAACTATAAATCCCCTACAGGCCAAAGTGGATGCTATCCAAAAGTGGCCGGTTCCAAAGTCAAAGAAACAGGTCCAATCCTTCTTAGGCTTGGCCGGATATTATAGGCGATTTGTACCACACTACAGCCAAATCGCCGCCCCGCTGACAGACCTAACCAGAAAGAAACAGCCAAATGCAGTTCAGTGGACTGATGAGTGTCAAAAGGCCTTTAACCAGCTTAAGGCAACACTCATGTCTGACCCTGTGCTAAGGGCCCCAGACTTTGACAAACCGTTCCTAGTAACCACAGATGCTTCCGAGAGAGGCGTGGGAGCAGTTTTAATGCAGGAAGGACCGGATCAAGAATTCCATCCTGTCGTGTTTCTCAGCAAAAAACTGTCTGAGAGGGAAAGCCACTGGTCAATCAGCGAAAAGGAATGCTACGCCATTGTGTACGCGCTGGAAAAGCTCCACCCATATGTTTGGGGACGGCGTTTCCAACTACAAACAGACCATGCTGCGCTACAGTGGCTTCATACCGCCAAGGGAAATAACAAAAAACTTCTTCGATGGAGTTTAGCTCTCCAAGATTTTGATTTTGAAATACAACACATTTCGGGAGCTTCTAACAAAGTGGCTGATGCACTCTCCCGGGAAAGTTTCCCAGAGTTAACTGGTTAACAATTGTTCTTGGAATGAAACATATTGTTAGTTTTTATATAATCAGTAGTATGTCTAAAGGTACATGTGTCTTATTAACTCTGTTTTCTCCTAGAACTCCAGGAAGAAATCACAGCCAGTGTGGAACCGAACGTCCAACACTATCTGTGATTTGGGGGGCGTGTCATAACTAT
>NW_020665189.1:1881170-1894725 GCF_002925995.2 Terrapene triunguis | reverse complement strand
TTTAGTAAAGCGTTTGATACGGTTCCGCATGAGGAATTATTGGTTAAATTGGATAAGATGGGGATCGATAGGAAAATCCAGAGGTGGATAAGGAACTGGTTAAAGGGGAGACTGCAGCGGGTAGTACTGAAAGGTGAACTGTCAGACTGGAGGGAGGTCACCAGTGGGGTTCCTCAAGGTTCGGTTCTGGGTCCGATTTTATTTAATCTATTAGTTACTGACCTCGGAACCGAATGTAGGAGTGGGCTGATAAAGTTTGCGGATGACACAAAGTTGGGAGGCATTGCCAACTCGGAGAAGGATCGGGATATTCTGCAGGGAGACTTGGATGACCTTGTAAATTGGAGTAATAATAATAGGATGAGATTTAATAGTGAGAAGTGTAAGGTGATGCATTTAGGGATGACTAATAAGAATTTCAGTTATAAGCTAGGGACGCATAGGTTAGAAGTGACTGAGGAGGAGAAGGACCTCGGAGTCCTGGTTGATCGCAGGATGACTATGAGTCGGCAATGCGACGTGGCTGTGAAAAAAGCTAATGCGATCTTGGGATGCATAAGGCGAGGTATTTCTAGTAGGGACAGGGAGGTGCTGCTTCCGTTATACAAGGCGCTGGTGAGACCTCACTTGGAGTACTGTGTGCAGTTCTGGTCTCCTATGTTTAAAAGGGATGAACTCAAACTGGAACGGGTACAGAGAAGGGCAACTAGGATGATCCGAGGAATGGAAAACCTTTCCTATGAAAGGAGACTCGAGGAGCTTGGTTTGTTTAGCCTAACCAAAAGAAGGCTGAGGGGAGATATGATTGCTCTCTTTAAATATATCAAAGGGATAAATACCAGGGAGGGAGAGGAATTATTTCAGCTCAGTGCTAATGTGGACACGAGAACAAATGGATATAAACTGGCCGTGGGGAAATTTAGGCTTGAAATTAGACGAAGGTTTCTAACCGTCAGAGGGGTGAAATTTTGGAACAGCCTTCCGAGGGAAACGGTGGGGGCGAAAGACCTCTCTGGCTTCAAGATTAGGCTGGATAAGTTTATGGAGGGAATGGTTTGATGGGATTACGTGATTCTAATCAATTAAGCAATAACGGCCATCGCTGGTAAAATGAGGGTCTGGCTAGAGAATCTTGCCTGTATGCTCGGGGTTCTGCTGATCGCCATATTTGGGGTCGGGAAGGAATTTTCCTCCAGGGTAGATTGGCAGTGGCCCTGGAGGTTTTTCGCCTTCCTCCGCAGCATAGGGCAGGGGTCACTAGCTGGAAGATTCTCTGCGACTTGAAGTCTTTAGATCACAATCTGGAGACTTCAACAGCAGAGTTAAGGGAAAGTGGGGGGGTCAGCTTTTGAGGCCTGCATCATGCGGGGGGTCAGACTAGATGACCATATTGGTCCCTTCTGACCTTAAAGTCTATGAGTCTATGAGTCTATGAGTCTATAAACACTGTAGAGAATATCGCTCTGAGAGGTTAAAGCACATAAAATCCGAAGAACAATGAGCAAGCAGAGAGCTGCTCCCTGGCAGGGAGGGGAGAACTGGAGAGGAGGAAGCACACAGAGGCCCTCGGTATGTCATGCCTTTCCAGACACGTGCATCACAGGTGCTGGCAGGCAGGGTGGCCAGAGCACCTGAAAAGAAAAACAGTCATTCTTCCAGGAAAGCAGAGATTGCAGTGTCTGTGTGTGTGTGTGTGTACACACGAGTGTGCGTTTGCATGTACTACACACACGTGTACGTGGGTGTGCATACGTCCATGTCTTCTGACACCCCGCACTTAGGGTGACCAGATGTCCCGATTTTATAGGGACAGTCCCGATATTTGGGGCTTTTTCTTATATAGGCTCCTATTACCCTCACCCTCTGTCCCGATTTTTCACACTTGCTATCTGGTCACCTTACCCGCACTGTCCTGAACACAAAACAGCTGAGGGATGGGGTGTCTCTCTGTTTGAAGGCGCTGAAAAGACAAGTCCTAGCAGGGTCTCCCGTGTGCAAAGGAAAGTGTTCCCAGTCACAGCAAATGGGGTAGCTGCTGCATGCATGGGAAGGGCCAGCCAAACTGCAGACTGGGCGGTGAGCTGCAGGGTGTCTCAGGCCCTGGGCAGCATGTCAGTCATTAGGGGGCCCCAGGGGCTCCTGTGCATTGTGTAGGGTTCCCAGGGGCTGAGGCAAGGGCTCTGGCGAAGCTGGCAGCAGGGGCATGCTGGGCACATCGAACAATGGCTGAGGCACCCAGAACCACCCTCTGCACTGCAGAGGTTCCTGCTTTGTGTGGCCCTTTAGTGCCCAGCCGGCCTCACTCAATGCACACACGTGCTGGGTCAGCGAGGCAGAGCCTGCGGGTGCAGGACAGAGAGTTCTGGGCTGGCCAGCTCAGTCTGTTTTCATAACAGCCTAGGCAGCCCCACAGCAATATTAGGGGGCAGAGGGGAGGACTCCAGAGCCGGGAAATGCCCACGTGTAGTGGCCTGCACAGTCCCTTACCTCTGCCCCCCAGGGAAGCTGCATCTCCATCGTTCTCACTGACACACTCCCAGACTGCGTTCTTTGAGTAGCTACGGAGGAGAGGGCTCCGCTCGGAAATAACCACTGACCGTCTCCCTCAGTCCCAGTGTATAGGTGCTGCAGAGCTCCCTGACTTGAAATGCTTTTCATTATATACAGCATTCACAGTTTGGTTCAATGAGTCTCAGCTCCCGCATTGTACAAATTGTTCCAACACCCTTGTCCCAGCACGGCGGCCGTCCTGGACCGGCAGGAGGCAGGGGGCTGTGGAAATGCATGGAAATGGCTGTATTGTTGTGCAGAGTACAAGGGGGCAGAGCTCAAGGCGGACGGACAGTCCCAAGTGTGACATTTCCTGGCTTCCAAGTGCTTCCATTCTTTGCCTGGCAACTCCAATCCCGCATGCACCCACCCAGCCTGTCTGAGACACAGGGCTGATCCCCCAGTGAACAGGGTAGCTGGCTGGGACTCTTGTTCCCGACATTATCATGGGGCAGGACTTTGCACCCACCTAAGGCCCTCAGCACTGGGCAGCTCTCAGAGCTACTGGTGCTTGCTGGGACACTTCTGGCCTCGCCCACAGGGAAGCCAGGGGATGGCACAGGCACAGCTTCGAGTTGATGGCTGCTGGTCTTGTGATTGCACTGTGGGGCAGCACCTGGGCGCCCTTGTAGCTGTGGTTTTCTCTGGGTCTGACATGATGGCCAATGTGGCACCGCCGCGGCTGAGTGCTGAGGAGAGGGGAGCAAATGCTGTAGGGTTGGGGGAAATATCCTCCGAAACGATGGTGTTGGGAGCTTCCAAAGAGACAGGGAAAGCAGATGTAAATCGTCTGCGGGGTGGAGCTGTCAGGCTGTCGAGGTGCGTGGCTCTCACAAGGCAGGAAACAGAGCAGGGGCTGCAAGCCCAGAGCCCCCGGTGCCTGTGGGACATGTGAACGCTGATTGTCAAAGCCCAGCCTCGGTGTACAGCCTTGGACACAGCTCTGGGCACCAAAAGCCTCCCCCAGTTTCTGACCCTTGCTCTCCATGAGCCAACCCCCCTCCCTCTGTGCACGACCTCACTGCGCCTGACCTGACGGGGGAGTCCAACTCACTGCTGACCCCCAGGTTTTGCAGCAGGAAGCTCAAGGGACAGCCCCATGCAAGCTCCTGGCAGGGTCCCACTTACTCTGCGATCCTGACTGGAGCCAGCTGCT
This sequence comes from Terrapene triunguis, assembly GCF_002925995.2. NCBI lineage: Eukaryota > Metazoa > Chordata > Testudines > Emydidae > Terrapene > Terrapene triunguis. The sequence goes on along the minus strand of NW_020665189.1, from coordinate 1,891,019 downwards.
TGTGGGAAGGTGCCAGCACCCTGCAGGAGCAGCTCTGGGACCCTACCCCAGTCTCCCCAGCCTGTGAAATGGCCTAGACTAGGCTCTGAACAGGATCCCTGTGTTTGGGGCAACAACCCCCACCCTTGGGGAGGAGGAGACTGGATCCCTGTGTCCCGGGAGAGAGGCTGGCTCTGGCTGCACCCCAACCCAACCCCTTTGATCTTCCTCCTTCTCTGCCAGCTTTAAAGAGATGTGCTGGGCTCTAACTGCCAGTGCCTCTTCCCTGCTGTACAAGGCAGCTAGTGAAATATTTACACACCTGTCCTTTGAAGTCTGATGTGATCGCCAGCCCTAGCTCCTGGGGCTCCATCCTCTCCTCTCCATCCCCGTCTCCAAGCCCCCACGCTGCCCCTTCTCGCTGGCAGCATCACTTAGGGTGACCAGACGTCTCAATATTAATGGGCTTTGTCTGATATACACAACTATACCCTGCCTCCCCCCAACAAAAGCTGATTTTTCACACTTGCTATCTGGCACCCTAGCCTCACTCTCCCGTGCTGGAGCCTGGACACCCGGACCTGGGGAGGTCAGCAGAATCGGAGACAGAGGCCTGCCCGTGGATATTAGCCATGGTGGGCGGAAAGACATAGTGCCCAGGGGCATTGCTGCAGAGGCAGGGATGTGGGAAGAGGGAAGTTGAGTCGAAGCTGAAGGCCAAGTTACTGAGCATGGAGGTCTGACGGCAGGGGAGAGAGAGGAATCACTTTGGAGCAGCCTGGTCAGGGGGCTGCCAATGGGGAGACAGGCCCAGATGGTAGGGAAGGGAAAGGAGGGAGAAATAGTCTGTGCTGCTCCCCTCATCCCCCTGGACACCCCGCAACTCCCCCGCTGCGTCTGTACTGGCCCCCTGCTGGCACTGGCCTCTCCAGGCCCCAGCCCACAGACAGGTGCGCTTGGAGCTCTCCATGGTGCAGGGCATGGCACCGCCCACAGGGCAGGGCAGCAGGGAGTCACTCTGTGGCACTGAGCCCAGCATGGACCCTGGCACAACCGGTCTGGGGGGGCACATGGGTGCAGAGTCAGACGGGGGCTCAGTGACCATGGGGTTGGTGAATAAAGAGCACTAACAAAATGGAACTGCCCCCACTTGGTGTCAGGCCCTCCCCTCTCCTCCTGATGCTGGCTCTCCACCCCATCTGGGCACCAGACCTCCCCTGACAGCAGGAGCCAACCTCTCTCACCTTCCTTTCTCCTTCCCGCCCTCCCACTGGCCTCTCCCCTGCTGGCCACGCTTTCCCCGGAGCACTGGGTACCGCTTGCTCTCGGCACCTTTGGGCTTGGCCGAACGTAGCAGCCCTGGGCAGGTCCCTGTATAGCTGCCTGGCTGGGGGCAGGGTGCGCGGATCCATCCCTCACTGCTCAGGGCTACAGGCTCCTCAGCTGGCTCCAGCCCAACGGCCACCTCTGCCCAGAGGTGTAACAGCCAACTGCCCCCCGCAGCCCCAGCCATTGCCAACTACTGCCAACTTGGGCACTGGGAAGGGGAGGAAGGGGTCCCGGCCAACCCACTACCCTCACAGGTACTGCTTGCCCCTTGCTGCCCCTGTCCCCCACAGGCCTCATCACCACCCCTTCAGCTGGCTCTGCAGTGCCCGCTGCCCCACACCTCCCACCCACCCTACCCCATTCGCTCACCAGCCCCACCCCACTGCCCCATATTGCCCCCCAGCCTCACCCCACACAACAAACCTCCGCACCGCACTGAGCCCACCAGCCACAGACAGCAAGGAGCAATTTCACCCTGAGCGTGGCTGGGCGCTGGGAAGGAGCTCCAGCTGAGCCAGGTGATGGGGAGCCAGGACATTGCCTTGGGGTTCTTGTGCGCTGCAGGGCAGAGGGGGTCACTGATGGGGAGCAGCCATGCAACATCTCCAGGAATCTCTCCTCCCGCTTGCTGCACGGCTGCTGCTGTCACTTCCCCTCAGCAGCTGCAAGTGGCACCGGGCGGCCCCACCGGCATGCTAGGAAATGTGCCATGTGTCAGAGCCGTTAAGGCTCCTGTGTACAGAGCAGCGTGGCTCAGATCCTGGCTGGCTGGGGAGCCTCGCCCGGCGCTGTCAGCACGGCTCCTGCTCAAGCAGCAAGGGTAACAACGTGGAAAATGGAAGCTCACTGAGGTTTGCTGAGCTGGAAACAGAGCCTTCACTGCCCCACTCCACAGAGAGACGCTCCCTGCGGCCCACAAGCAGCGCCACGGTGCAGATGCAGCTACAGCCGCCTTTGACACACCAGTGGCAGTTCCCTGCCTTGCCCAGTCCGGCCTGGCTCAGCCTACGTGGAGCCAGGGCCAGAGCTGGGCAGGATGGGCTGGCATGGCTGAGCATCCCTGCAGTCCCTGCCCAGCACAGTTCTGGGAGCCATGCTTTGTCCACCATCACAGCCCACTGGCTAGTGGGAATGGGGCTGGGTGCATTGTTAGCCTGTGTTTGCTGAGAGCTGCCCAGGCCACAGATACAGCAGGTGCCGGGACTCAGGGACTCTCGGGGCCCAGGGATCAGGGGTTGTATCCTGCCTCACAGTGGGTGCAAGGAGATGGGCCTGGTCTCTGCTCGGAGTGGGGGAAGGGCAGTTCTCAGCTCGGCTGTGGCAGTGAGCAGGATGCTACACCCCTGCAGGCATCACTCCAGGCCACGCCAGCCCACAGCTGCTTCCCTGGAGCTGGGAGGAGCCTGGTTCCATGGGTCCAGCCCCTCTTCGTGTGCTGCCCTGGCTGGTCCCATGGGGCCAGACCTTCTCCATGCATCAGGTTGCCAGATGTCCGGTTTTCAACCAGAACACCCGGTCAAAAAGGGACCCTGGTGGCTGACCGGGCTGTTAAAAGTCCAGTAGCGGCACAGCGGGGCAGGCAGGCACCGTACTTGGCTCCGCGTGGCTCCCAGGAAGCGGTGACATGTCTCTCCGGCTCCTAGGTGGAGGGGCGGCCAGGGGGCTCCGCGCGCTGCCCCCACCTGCAGGTCCCGCCCCAAGCACCAGCTCCACAGCTCCCATTGGCCAATGGGAGCTGCGGGGGTGGCACCTGCGGGCGGGGGCACCGCACGGAGCCCCCTGGCCACCCCTCCACCTGGGAGCCAGAGGTACATGTCACCACTTCCTGGGAGCCGCCTGAGGTCAGCGCTGCCTGAAGCCCACTCCCCTCACACCCTCCTGCTCTCCAACCTCCTGCCCCACCTCAGAACCCCCTCCCACACTCTGAACCCTTAATTTCTGGCCCCACCCCAGAGCCTGCACCTCCAGCCCAGAGCCCATGCCTCCTCCCACACCCCAACCCCCTGCCCCAGCCCAGTGAAAATGAGTGCGTGAGCGAGGGCGGGGGAGAGCAAGCAACTGGGGGGGGGGGGGATGGAGTGAGAAGGGATGGGGCCTTAGAGAAGGGGTGGGGCAGGGGATGAGGCAAGGATGTTTGGTTTCCTGTGATTAGAAAGTTAGCAACCCTAGCTCCGCTAGCCAGTCCCTCACCTAGCACCAGGACTTGACCAAGACCAGGCCAGGGGGCCCGAAGCCCTGGTATACCTGGCTCCTGTCTGCCCCGCAGACACTCTGTCCCGGGCCAGCCCCAGTGGAGGGCCCAGACCTGGGTCACTGCTGGGAACACTGGGGGCTCAGCCTGGCTGCCCCTGGAACAGCTCTGCCCCCGTCCCCTGCCAGCCCCACCCACTCCTGGGCCACCAGTCCTGGAACTCCAGCCCTGCCTGGGGGGAACCTTGACTGGCTGTCTGCCCCCTTGCCCCGCCTCCTGGGGAAGAGCAGCCAATCAGTTCTGATGCAGGGGTCAGGTAGTGCTCCCACTTCCCCTCGCATCCCCCGACAAGGAAGAGGAATTTCTGACTAGGGGAGCAGAGAGAGGGAGCAGCCAATACCATTCTCATTGGAGAGGAGGGGGGAGAAGAAAGAGCTCAGGGCAATGCTGCTCCCTCCCTCCCCTCCTGTGAGCAGTGGTTCAATCTGCCCTTCCTCCCCATCTCTCATGTAGATTCCTAGATCCCAAGGCCAGACGGGACCATCAGTCCCCCCAGTCTGGCCCCCACCCCATGTAGCATAGCCCGGAGACCTGCCCCAGAACCATTCCCAGAGCAGATCTCTTGGAAAAACATCCAATCCTGATTGAACAATTGTCAGTGATGGCGAGTCCCCCCGACCCTGGGTAAGTTATTCCAGTGGTTAATTACCCTCACTGTTAAAAATGCACTCCTTATTTTCAGTCTGAATTCGTCCAGCTTCAACTTCACGCCACTAGATGAGGTTAGACCTTTCTCTGCTCGACTGAAAAGCCCATTATCAAATATCTGTTCCCCATACAGGTACTTACACACTGTGATCAAGTCACCCCTGAACCTTCTCTTTGTGAAGCTGAATAGATTGAGCTCCTTGAATCTATCGCTATATGGCATGTTTGTAGCGCTGTCTGCAGTGACCCAAGAGCGTGGGTACCAACTTTCACAGTAGACGGTTAAGCATCAGGGCACAAGCCCTAAGTTGGCTCTGAGTTCTGTACTTAAGATTTCACCAACCAGTTATCAAGCATGTACTCCTCAGGCACTAGAACAGCCTTAACATGGGGTCACAGATAGTCCCCCTGGGGACTCTGATCTATCTTGCCACCCAGGTGAGCCTGCCTTTGTGATAGCTGGTCCCTTACACCAAGGATTACAGCAATATTCAGGTTAATGCCAGTCCCAAAGGACCAGTCACTTACCCCGGGTTAATTGCACTTTAGATCTCACACCAAAGACAATGCCTCTAGCCAATCCTATAATAAATTATATAAAGATTTATTAAACAGGAAAATAAATTAAAGAGTTATTTACCAGGTTAAAGCAGCTAAACATAGATACTATCTGAAATTTCAAAAGCTTCTATAATCCGCAACCTCTATATGTCCTTTAAGCTAAGCACTGGGGATCTCTTGCTTATGCCTGGATAAACCTTGCCCTCCAGAGTCCAAACAGCACAGAGATAACCAGTTCCTTCTTGCTAGGGGTTTTTATCCCCCTCCTGCCATGTGCTCTGAGCTGCAAACTCCACTGACGGGAGGAGTCCACTTGAATGACTCATCTGCAGGGGGGAGAGCAGAAGAACAAAGTCTTTTGTCCTCTTTAATGTCCTACAATAGACCATCTGGTGTTGATGAAGCTTCCTTGTTGGGTAGGACATTACACCTTCTGTTGATACTTGACACTAATAAATGTCTCTTTCTTGTCTGATGATTTACACAGCCACAGAGGCTCACAATACAACCACAACCAGGCCAAGACTATAACAGGGTTCAAAAAAGAACTAGATAAGTTCATGGAGGATAGGTCCATCAATGGCTCTTAACCAGGATGGGCAGGGATGTTGTCCCTAGCCTCTGTTTGCCAGAAGCTGGGAATGGATGACAGGGAATGGATCACTTGATGATTACTTGTTCTGTTCATTCCTTCTGGGGCACCTGGCACTGGCCACTGTTGGAAGACAGGACTAGATGGACCTTTGGCGGTTATGTTCACTCAAATATTACCTTAGCTATACAAATGTTATAAGTGAGATTAATGCAGGCAGCAACTCACAAGCATTCAATAAAGTCTAAACACTTTCTTATAGTCCTAACACCTATTTTAACAGCATTGACACAGAGGTGAGCCAGCTCTGTATCTATCAGTGTTTAACTGAGACTGGGGACCTTGGCATGAGCTGGCACATGGTCTGCCAGCATCACGTTTTCCAATCCTTTAATTATTCTCATGGCTCTTCTCTGACCCCGTGCCAATCTATAAACATCCTGCTTGAACTGTGGCCACCACCAGAACTGGACACCGGATTCCAGCCATGGTCACAGTAGTGCCAAATATAGAGGTAAAATAACCTCTCTACGCCCATTGGAGATTCCTATTTATGCGTCCCAGGATCACATGAACTCTTTTGGCCACAGCATCACACTGGGAGCGCGTGTTCAGTTAATTATCCACCTCCCCCTCCACAATATGTTTTCAGAGTCACTGCTTCCCAGGAGAGAGTGCCCTGTCCCATAAGTGTGACCTGCATTCTTTGTTCCTAGATGCACACAGTTACATTTAGCCATATTAAAAAGCTTATTGTTTGCTTGCACCCACCTTACCAGGGAATCAGGATCGCTCTGAATCAGTGACCTGTCCTCTTCGTTATTTACCACCCCCCAATCTTTGTGTCATCTACAAACTTCATCAATGATGATTTTAGTGCCAGTCTGCTCCCTTCTCCCCCCTCCCTGCAACACCCAGACTGGGAAGCCGGGGGGAAGGCGGGGAAGGGCCCTTGGAGCTGCAGGACGAGTAGAGCTGAGGCTGCAGGGGCAAATGGATTAGACGGGGGACTGGGGAGAGTCTGGATGCTCAGCTCTTTCCAGCAGCGTGAGGGTCCTGGTTACAGGGCCAGACCTGCCTCCCTCAAAAAACCTGGGAGAGCTGGTGATGCTTGGGGGGAGGAGGGGGTTTTGTCAGAACCCAGAGCAGTCAGAAACCAGAGCAAAACCACGGGATCCTCTCTATAAACTCTCCTGAGTTGGGGTCTGGCTGGTGATTTGTGAATGCTGGGGGCTGCTACACTGTCCCTACCCTCACCAAAGCCTCTGGCTGCCAGCCCAGACTGTGCCCAAGCACCCTCCCAGCACAGCCAGCTCTGAGCCAGAGCAAAGGTTCAGCTCAAGGGGCAGAGCCGGTCCTGGCAGGAAAGGAGGTGTCTTGGCCAGGAAGTGAAAGAATGGCTAGCACTGAGCTGCATCTCCTGCTGGGGCCCCGCCACCGCTCCCTGTCCAGCCAAGGCCCTCCTCCAGCTGCAGGAGCCCAGCTGTGGTGCACACCTCCAGCCCAGTGCACAAGAGACCCATGACCGCCCCCATTAGGGGACACCATGCTGGCATTGTGCCCCCAGCCCTCCCGTGCTGACATGTAACCTTCCCCCCATCCTTCCCTGTGTTTCCAGATCATTGATACCCAGAGCCCTTTACCCCTGTGGGTTCACACACCTCGGTGAACTTGGCCTCAGGCAAGCAGGTCAGCATGCCCCTAGTGCCCACCCGGGAGACAAAGCACTGAGGGGAAGAGACTGCCCCAGGACCATACAGTGAGTCCACGGCTGAGCGCAGGAGTCCTGACTCCCAGCCCCTGGCTCTGAGGACTGGGCTCTGTGGGTCACGTGAGATGGCTGTGCTCAGCTGGCTGGAGTCCAGACAAGCTCCCAGAATCCCAGCAGGGGTGGATGGGTGGGGGGTGAAGACCTAGTTCATCCCACTAACCCCAGCACCACTGAGTCCCTGGCTGCCCTTTCCGAGCCTGGGCCGGCTTCCTCTCCTGGCATGGAGCGGGGCTGCGAGGGGCTCTATCATCATGAAGGCAGCCGCCCCTGCTGGAGACATGCGGTGACATTTCAAGAGTTCTGCAGAAATGTCGTCTTACTCTTAGGGGAGCAGGGAAATCTGAACCATTAGAAGTTTGCTTTACAAATATGAAATGCTAACTTTGTGTGGCTGCCTGCAAAGCAATTCTGTCGGGCGGCAAAGGTTGTTGGCGTTACCTGGAGCCAACAGCTTCTCAGTGCTGGTGAAGCAAACAGACACTACTCATTGACTGACCTTAACTAAGAAACCTGTCGAATCTAGCGGCGTATTATCGCCTAAGCCAACAAGGCCTAGGCCTAGGGCAGCAAATTTGCCGGGGCAGCAAATTTGCTCTTGCCCCCTCCCCAACTCCGCCCCTTCCCCAAATCCCCGGCCCGCCTCCTCCCGCAGGCACGCCGTGCTTCCCTCCTTCCACCTCCCTCCCAGGCTTGCCGCGCTGGGAGGGAGGGAAAAGCGAGTTGCAGCGCGCTCGGAGGAGGTGGACCAGAGGTGAGCTAGGGCCCGCGGGCGCGGGGAGTAACGGGGGGCCAGGAACTGCTCCCCGGCCCGCCCCAGCTCACCTCTGCTCTGCCACCGCCATCCCCAGAGCGCGCCGCAACACCCCTTCTCCCCCCTCCCTCCCAGGCTTGCCGCGCGAAAGCGCTGGGAGGGAGGGAGGAGAAGAGAGTAGCGGCGCGTTCGGGGAATAGCAGAGGTGAGCTGGGGCCGGCGGGCATGGGGAGTAACTCTGGGGGGGGGCAGGGAACCACTCCCTGCCCCAGCTCACCCCTGCTCCACTGCTGCCATCCCCCGAGCACGCCACAAGTCCCCTTCTTCCCCCTCCCTCCCCGGCTTGCCGCGGGGGAGCGGAGGTGAGCTGGCGGGGGGCGGCAATTTTTTGACCGCCTAGGGATGGCAAATTTGTTAATCCGCCCCTGGTCGAATCCCCTGGCAGATCCCCTGCCTTTGATTCAGCTGTTCACAGCTGCTGTCCTTTGGGGAGGAAGCTGCTCACTGGGACCAAATTCCCCTGTCTCTTATTTCAGGTCATTTTCTTCTCTTTGATACTTGCATTAAAACAAAACAAACCAAAACCCTGTTCAGGGTAGGGTGACCAGACAGTAAATGTGAAAAATCGGGATGGGGGTGGGAGGTAATTGGAGACTATATAAGAAAAAAGACCCAGAAATCGGGACTGTCCCTATAAAATCGGGACATCTGGTCACCCTAGTTCAGGGTTATTCCCCAAAGCACATGGAGGGGAGCAACCCACAGACCAGAGCCTGGCGGAGCACTGGCAGGGCTCTGACAGTCATGCATCTCTCCCCATCTCTGCTAGTGCCCATCAATCCGTCCCCTTCTCTTCCCGGCTCTGCCCCCCAACAGCTCTGTTGATGCCCCTAAATCCTGACCTGCAGCCCCCTGCTATTTCAGCTTCCTTCACATTAGCTGTGCTGATACCCCTCAGTCCTGCTGTGTGCCCCTTGTTATTTCAGCCCTGGGCTCCTTTCCCCAGCTCTGCCAATGCACCTAATTTCCACTCCCAGCTATAGCAGTCCTAGCCCCCTCCCCACCACCTTTAGCTGTACTAATGCCCTGCCTTGTACCCCTTGCTATCTCAGCCTTGGGGTTCCCCCCACCCACAGCTCTGCTAGTGCCCTTCAGTTCTGACCTACAGCCAGGTCTCAGGGTGGGACCAAGGTCACATCCTGTCATGATGGAGATGTGGATGGGCCAAGTTTGAGTGGCGTAGGGGTGGTACACTGCAGTGATGCCTAGGCGGCAGAATGGCTTGTGTAGCCTTTGCCCACAGCCCTCTGCTCTTCCTGGATCTTTTACATGCAGATGTTGCCAGTTGTGCTGAACTATGCTGCATTCTGGGGTGGTTATGTAATGCAGACAAATAATCAGGACGAGGCTGAGGTCACCAAACTCATTGCAGTGGTGACCTTATTGGAGCAGACAGCTTTATTCCAGAAAGGACTGAACCCTGCAGCTCCTCGCTCCCTTATCCCATCAGAGTGCAGTGCCCTTTGCAGGCTCATGGTGCAGCAGGTGTGAGAGCCACGGCAATGTCCATGTTAACCCTGCCATTAGTTTCTGACTGAGCAGAGTCAGGACAAGGCAGAATCCGTTGAACACCTAATACCAGCAGAACTGCCATCCCCTGGGAGGGGCTGTAGGAAGGGACAAATAGAGGTGGCTGCCAGAAACTCAGGCAATGTGATCTAATCCCAGAGAAAGCAGTCTGTCAGCAGCTCAAACTCTGAGACACACGCCTCACTCAGCTGCCTTTATGCAGGCCCAGGCTTTATGCAGGCCCAGGCTATGCATTTCAGGTGCTTAGTCTTTAGTTGATGCCATGCATCCGGTAGCATAACGCCTGCTGCAATGCAGTCTCAGTCCCACAGGGTACGCGCACGCTACAGTGCTGCCATGCACACTGCAGTGCTGTCCCCATCCCACAGGGAGCGCAC
>NW_020665189.1:1879750-1881160 GCF_002925995.2 Terrapene triunguis | reverse complement strand
CCATCCCACAGGGAGCGCACATGCTACAGCGCTGCCAGGCACACTGCTGTGCTCCCTCCATCCCACGGGGTGGGGAGGGGTGGACCTCCTAGCTGTGCCATACATGCTGCAATGCTGCCTCCAACCCACAGGTTCTGTGCGCCTCAGCCCTGCCACACATGCTGCAATGTTCCCTCTGCCCTCCCTGTCTGCCTCCCACAGGGGGCACGCACACTCCACTGTCCTCCTGGCTCTGTCCCCCCAGCAGCCCTGCTGCTGTGTGAGCTGTAACCCCGCAGCCATTCTACTCTCTGCTGCATGTCTTGACCCTGCCTCAGACACCCCTGCTGTGCTGACAGCCCACAACTCCCTGCCTCCCCAGCGCGAGAGGGGCTTGCTTTCGCTGAGTGTAATTGTGGCCTTTGGGACTCAGGCGAGCGATGTCTGGAGAGATGAAATGCTACAGGGCAGCTCAGTATTAGGTGCATTCCTGTCAGAAGCGGCTTCATTTATAACCCTCAGGATCTCTGGTGCTGTCACTTTGCCATACGCCTGGTGTCCTTTTGTGGCAGCATCAAACAGGGAGCCTCTGCAGCGCTTGCACAGCTCAGACAGATCTCAGTGACACATCCCTGCTGCACATCGCCTCGCGGTGCCGTTACGGTGAGGGCGGAGGGAATCAGAACCACCACATTGACTCCCACCCCCTCAGCCCCAGTCAGGGGAGAGGCAGCATTCTGCCAGGGTATCAGTGCCAGAGCTGCATCGAGGGACCAGAGAGACGTGCATTTCACTGCAGGAGATGCTATTAAAAAGTGAACATTTGCCAAGAGTTTGCACGTCCCTGGGGCTGAGCTAACCAAGCCATTTCCTGTGCAAAGTGCAAAGGAATAGCTGGCACAGGGCAGGACACATATGTCAGGAGCTATAATGAGGAGAGATGGAGCAATGGAGAGGGATGGATGTACAATGCTAATGGGGGATGAGCCAGCACTGATATGGGGATGGGCATGCAGTGTTGGAGAATGATTGTGCGTGGAGGGAGGATGAGTATATAGTGTTGGGGCATGGCCATGCAGTGATGGGAAGGATGCATGTGCAGTGTGGGATGGATGTGCAGTGATGGAGGATGGGTGTACAGTGGAGAGGTGTGTGCATGCAGTGATGGACAGTGGGCTTGGAGTGATGGGAAGGAATAGGTTTTCAGTGAAGGAGGATGGGCATGCAGCAAAGGGAAATGGGTGTGCAGCAAAGGGGACTGGGTGAACAGCAAAGTGGGATGGGCGTGCAGCGAAGTGGGATGGGCGGATAGTGAAGGGGACTGGGTGTGCAGCGAAGGGGGAGAGGCATGTAGCGAAGGAGACTGGGTGAGCAGCGAAGAGGGGTGGGCATGCAGTGAAGGAGACTGGGTGGTTAGCGAAGGGGGATGGG
>NW_020665189.1:1809483-1844750 GCF_002925995.2 Terrapene triunguis | reverse complement strand
CGCCCAGATGCACAGACTGCAGGCATGGCAGGCTGTTGGGGGCCAGAGGGAACCTGGATGCCTGCAGCCCAGGACCAAGGGGCACTGCCTCCTTGAACAGACTTCCTGCTGGTTCCGCCCAGTCCCGGGAAATCCATGAAACTCAAGGCACGGGCTCAGATACCAGGGCAGGGAGGGCAGTGTAAGCATCTCGAGAGAGCCCTTGTTCAATCCCCATAGGCAGCTTGGCCATGGCTGTTCCTCCATGCAGGGGGGCCTGGCTGGCACTCAAAGCGTGATCCCTCTGGGGGTTTGCTGTGAGTGCAGAGCTTCCCGCACAGCAAGGATTGGGGGGGGGGACACATGTGCTCTGCACTCACCTGGTACGATGCTGCTGTCACATCCTCCCCAGCGCATGGCCAGAGCGCAGCCATTGCAGGGAGCGGGCACAGTGCAGGGACATGCAGGCACAGGGCAGAGGAGATGTGTCCCCCACTTGTGGGAGGGATTAGTGCGCTCAGCATGAGGAGCTGCTGCTGCGAGGGACTTGCTGATCACTCCCCAGCAGTACAAAGCCTTGGCTCTGTTTCATTCGAAGCCCCTGCGCCTGCATTTCTCAGCTGGAATATTTGTTTGTGTGCGTGCCACAGTTACAAAGGCCTTTGATCAGGACTTCAATGGAGCTCTGACGCCTTTTCATCATTGTGAAGCTACCTGGGCTTCCTGTGTTCAAACATGTCTCCGTTCTGGTCTGCCCTGCCGGGCTCCAGCAGCCTGTGCAGACAGCCCCTCGCTGTGGCACCAGACCCACACTCAGCTAGCGCCGCTTCGCGTGCATTGGTGTGGGACTGACCATGTGGGGATGGTGACATGCTGCCCTTCCCAGGAGAAAGGAGCTCAGGTTAGGTCTCACTTGGAAACTCCAGCCCACCCCCACAGGAGGGGAACCAGCTGGGAGTTGAGATGGACAGGGCGTGATGGGGGAAAGGAGGAATGGGGGGAATGGCTGGGGTGCTGGGAGAGCCTTGGGTGGGTTGATGTTGGGGTGTATCACTGACCCACAGGGTCGGTGCAACAGCCCCAACTCTGGAACAGTGTCTAGGACAGGGGTTGGCAAACTAGGGCCCGTAGGCCACATCCAGCCCGCGGGACCATCCTGCCCGGCACCCGAGCTCCTGGCCTGGGAGGCTAGCCTCCAGCCCCTCCCCTGCTGTTCCCCTTGGCTCGCAGTCTCAGCTCACTCGCTCCGCCGCCGGCGCAATGCTCTGGGCGGTGGGGCTGTGAGCTCCTGGGGCAGCACAGCTGCAGAGCCCGGCCTGATCTGGTCTCTGTGCTGGAGGTTGTGGCGGCAGTGGCGGTGGCAGCGGCGTGGCCCGGCTCCAGCTGGGCAGCGCAGCTGTAGCGCCGCCAGCCACCGGTGCTCCAGGCAGGGCGGTAAGGAGGCAGGGAGCGGGGGCGGGGGGGGGGGGGGGGCGGGGGGCGGTCGGGGGACGGGGAGTGGGGGTGTGGACAGGGCCGGCTTTAGGAAGTGCGGGGCCCGATTCAAACAGTTTCGACGGGGCCCCGGCAGGGATGACTAAAAAAAAACCACATTAAAAAAAACACGTGGGGCTTGTACTCACCGGGCCGCACTCCTAGTCTTCGGCGGCGGGTCCTTCACTCGCTCCGGGTCTTCGGCGGCACTGAAGGACCCGCCGCCAAACTGCCGCCAAAGACCCGGAGCGAGTGAAGGACCTGCCGCCAAAGACCTGGAGCGCCGCCGGGTGAGTAAAAATTAAAAAGGTGCCTCTAGCCAGGGAAGGGATTCTCTGGCATTTGCCCCCCACTCTGGGCGTCCCTGCCACTGGGCGCGGGGCCCTCTTAGGTGCGGGGCCCGATTCGGGGGAATTGGTGGAATTGGCCTAAAGCCGGCCCTGGGTGTGGATGGGGCAGGGGTCCCGGGGGGTGCAGATAGGAGGTGGGGGCCGGGCCACGACCCCCTTCCCTAAGCGGCCCTCCATACAATTTATGAAACCCGATGCGGCCCTCAGGCCAAAAAGTTTGCCCGCTCCTGGTCTAGGAGGAACCCCTCAGTGTGCCAGACCCCCAAGTGTCACTCTTCCCCCAGGGTCATCCACACAGCTTCACCGCCTCCTCAGACTGACCTCTGGGCCTGCAGCCCCCCTGCTGCACCCCGTGAGCTCCGCTTAGCGAGTCCAACTGAGACATACCCCGATAGAGACTTGTCCACTCTGCAGGGATCAATGCACCTCGCCCAGCAGTGGCAGGGACACTCACCCAGCACTGTCAACACAGACGGGTTTATTAGTCAGCTGGGCACAGCATAGGAAGGCCTCAGGGTAGCACCGAGGAAGGAAGGGTAAAGCATAGTCCATCCTGGCCAGTCCAGAGCCCAGCCGTGCTGTGGTGAACCCCCTTGCTCAAGCTCTGTCTCTCTCCAACTGACCTCCTTGGTCAGTTCCCAGGTGAGAGCCCCGATTCCTTCCTGCAGCCACCTCTGATCCTCCCCATGTCCCTTCCCAGGCCTTTGTTCTCGAGCTGGGGTCTCCCCTGTTGAGAGCTGGGAAATCCATCTCCCCCTGGGTCATTGGGTGCTAGGTGTCCATGACCTGGTGACTGGCTTTGCCATTGTCTTCTCAGATTCTCCACTGATATGGGGTCGCCCCTGGCCCGTCCTTTTCCAATGACTCAGACAGATGGGCCACATTTCATACCCATGCCTTAGCCTGCCCTGAGAGCAAACAGTCCTATCCTCCCACTACTGGGTACCACTACTACATATAGGGGAAACTGAGGCACACCTCAGCTTCATAAAAACATTACAGACAATTCCCACTTCATCACAGGGTGCAATGGGCAGGTAGGAGGAATGGCATTCAGGTACAGTGGGGTGATATTGGGATGTCATGGGAGTAACAGTGGATGATATTGAGGGACACTGAGGGGTTGGGGTGATAGTGGGTTGCAGTAGGGAGCTGGGGGTGCTGTTTGGACATAACCGGGAGCTGGGGGCAGCCCTCTGCCCCCATGAGCTGCAGCAGGAACTCACTGGGTCCAGCCATGGGCACGATGGTGGTATGGGTGTTCAGGGTGGCTGGGCCTGGCGGGGGTGGGCCGGGTGCCCAGTTTGCTGGGGTAGGAGGGGGGTAGGCTGAGCACCTGTCCCTGCCCAGCCTGGAGGGGCCACATGGCGGTCTCCCAACCAAGCATCAAGCAGGCCCACCTTTGCACCACTCCAGGTTCTGATGTGCTCACAAGCCCATAGATCTCAGCCCCTGTTCCCACATGTGTACTCCCCCTCCACCCCCCTGGTCAGGCCGGGTTCAGGGCACTTGTGGGGAATTGCCCTAGTGGTGAGAAGGGAACAGTGCCACATGTTGGGAGGAAGGGGTGAGAGGTTTTGTCAGAAGTGTCCCCTCCACAGGTGAGGGTAGGGCAGTGCCAGCCAGAGCCAGGACCAGTTTGCAGAGGCGGGTCCCAGAAACTTTGGTGGATCCAAGAGAGAGTGGCACTGGTGTCTCTGAGGGTACGTCTACACTACGAGATTAATTCGAATTTAGATAATTCGAATTTGGGAAACAGATTGTATAAATTTGATTGTGCGCGGCCACACTAAGCACATTAATTCGATTTTTAACCACATTAATTCGGTGGTGTGCGGCCACACTACCCCATTAATTTTAACCACATTAATTCGGTGGTGTGCGGCCACACTACCCCTAATTCGAATTTACAAAATCGATTTTGGTGCTACTCCGCTCGTCGGGGTGGAGTACAGAAATCGATTTTAAGCGCCCTTTAATTCGAAGTAACTGGCTCCATTGTGTGGACGGGTTAAGGATTAATTCGGATTAACGCAGCTAAATCCGAATTAAAGTCGTAGTGTAGACCAGGCCTGAGCCAGGACATTCCAGCAGCAGCATTACACCCACTCTGAGCCCAGCAGCTGCTCCTCAGCTCCCACCTGGCAGTGCCCGGCACACCCGGAGCAGCACTTGACTGCTGCTGATCTCCCCATGCTGCCATCAGGGAAGCTGAGCCGAGCCTAGAGCTTGCCACGCCAGCACCCTCCCGAACCCTGGCTTCATGCAGGGGGCAGTGAGAGCTTTGCCGGCGCAGCCCCCTCCCAGCACATTGCCCCCCGCGCTGCACCGGCGATTAGCAGGGAAGGGAGCCACATTGCACAATTCTCTGACCCAGTTAACAGCAAACCTGCAATTTACACCTCATGGGCTGCAATTGGGGAGGTGAGGTGCCTGCACCCCCAGCACCCGGAGCACTGCAGGAAGGGCAGCCCCAGAACATGGGGGAAGCCCCATACTCACCACAGAGCTGGGGTAACAGCTGCTGGAGCCTGTCACAGCAGGGCCCCAAATCCACCCACTGTGGGAGGGTCCTGCTGGCCCTTTGCCTCTCCTCCACCCAGGGCCGGCTCCAGGCACCAGAGTAGCAAGCAGGTGCTTGGGGTGGCCAATTCAAAGGGGTGGCACTCCATCCGGTATCGGGGTGGCACGTCCCAGTCTTCGGCGGAAATTCGGCGGTGGGTCCCTCGTTCCCTCTCTTCCTCTTTGAGCTGCCGCCAAATTGCCGCCGAAAAGGAAGAGAGGGAGGACCCGCCACCGAACTGCCGCAGAAGAAGCGGTGCGGTTGAGCTGCCGCCAAAGTGCCGTCGCTCGTCTTTTTTTTTTTTTTTTTTTGCCACATGGGGAGCCAGCCCTGCCCCCACCCTCCACTGCCCTGCCAGTGATGTCCTTCAGCCCACTGCTGTGGTGCTTGGCTGTGGGCAGCAGGAAGGCAGAGGCAATGCCAGGTGGATACGGATTCACCTCCCTCCCAAGCCCCTGCCGGGAGCTCAGCTCCCAAAGTACAGCATGCAGGAGAGTGGCTCCCGGCCAGTTAACACCCGCTCCCCTCCGCACAGACAGAAGAGCCAGTGATCACCCTCCCCAGCAAGGCTGCAGCTCCCATGGGCACTCTCAGGGGAGGGAGAGGGGCTCACTGCGGCTCGGCCTGACCCCTTGGTGAACCAGCTTGGCAGGCATCTGCAGAGGGGCGCAGGAGCGCCGCAGGGCAGGCACCATCCTCCTGGGGTGGCTGAGTTATGAGTGCCCGGCTCTCTCCGTGTGATGAGGTCATTGGCGGTGGGGGAGGTGCAGGAGCAACATCTCCGGGGAATAGCAGCACAGGTGGCACACCCAGCTGGGTTTGTTAATGCCCAGAGTGCTCCACGGCCTGCGAGCATCAAGGGGCAAGGATGGCACCATTATGGCTCCAGCACCTAGGGTGACTAGAGGTCCCAATTTTGTAGAGACAGTCCCGATTTTTGAGTCTTTTTCTTATATAGGCTCCTATTACCCCCATCCCTGTCCTGATTTTTCACACTTGCTGTCTGGTCACCCTACCAGCACCCCACTTCTCAGAGCAGCCAGAGCTGCCACTTCGGGGTGCTCCCAGCACGGCGTTTGCTTTCCCCCACGCCCTGCCCCACTGAGCCTTGATGGGGTTCAATGGGGAGGAGCAGGTCATCTGAGCACAGGGAAAGGACTCTCCAGACACCGGCGACCCCACCTCCAGGGTAGGGAGAGGCAGGTGCAGGGCTGGCGCCACTGGGAAGCTGAGTGAGGAGTGTGCCGGAGGGGCTTGTCTAGGGTTGGTGGCAGGATGCTGGGGTGGGGTTGGAGGGGTGTCTATGGGTGTGGGGGAGGAGGGTTGAGGGGCAGCTGCTCTCTCCTCACCTTTTGCCCTGCTCTGCTCCATGGGGCTGGGGGAAGCAGGGGCTGCTGGTAGGAGTCCCCCCCTACCCCCGCAACTGCAGCATGCAGACACTTGGCAGCCAGGCAAAAATCCATCTGCTCTGAGACCCCAGGCAGTGCTGTGCTCCCCACAGCGCCCCCTGCTGGGAGAGTCCGGACTGAAGTGCTGACTCTACCTAGCAGCAGTGGCTGTAGGAACACCCAGCCTCTCGGGGGTGTCTGTAGATGTTCTAGGTGCAGAGGCAGCCTTGGCAAGGGGAGCCTAGCATCTCACCCGGAGCGTGTGGCAGAGAGCATCACCCGGTGTCTCTACGGCTGTGTGCAGCCTTTGCTTTCTATGCCACACGCTGCTGCCTGGCATGGGCCGTGCTCCTCTGCCCTGCACTCAGCACCTCCCTGAAACCCTGCCCTGCCCCAGCCCGTGTCACTGAGCCCCGGCAGCCTGTCTGTGGAGCCAGCCTCATACTCTACCCCGCTGCTTCAGGCAGATCTCTCTGCCCTGTCAGTCACCCCACAGAGCCACCCTCACCCCATCTGCCTCCCCCTCAATCCTCAGTCTGGGGCCCCCAACCCAGAACACCACCCACTCTTTATCCTGGGGTCCCTGTCCCCCTGTGTTGTCAGTGCCCCCACCATCCTGGGAGAGCACCCCTTACTGGGACCCCTCACTCACACTGACCCCTTGATCCTATCCCATCCTGAACATCCTGCACAGTCTGTGCCCCCCGCCTAACAGGACTACAGAGATATTCCCCCCTGCCCTCACAGCCCTGGGGTCCCTGTCCCCCTGCGCTGTCAGTGCCCCCACCCATCCCAGGAGAGTGCCCCCTGCTGGGATCACACACACTTGCCCCAGGATCCCCTCTGCCCCACTGCGCTGTCAATGCCCCCTGCCCCTGGGAGAGCAGGCTGCAGGTTCCCCAGTCTGCAGTGTGGCTGGCCCAGGCTGGCACTGCTGGCCAGGTGCACATGTTGAGTGTAATTTCTGTGACACCAGGAGCAGCAAGGGAGCTGTCCTGCCCGAGGCAAGATGCTGCACGCTCATGCAGGGACTGTGAGCTGAGCAGCTGCCAAGGAACCATCCCAGCTACTCTATGACTGAAGGCCATGCTGATGCTTCCTGCCCCTCCCCCCCTCCAAGGCAGCCACGCTCGGCCCAGCAGCCTCCTTCTCCGGGGAGAGACAGCCCCCACTGAGGGGGCAGACAGGGCTCTGGGGGGCTGCGGGTGCAGCAGGGTGTGAGAAATAGCCCTGAGACCCCAGACTCACCAAGGCAAGTGGAGAAGCCCATAGTTCCCAGCCCTGCTGAGGGCAGCATGATCCAAAGGTATCACATGCCCAGGACAGAGGGCAAGTACCCAGTGCAAGCCCATAAGCCCTTGGCTAGCCAGGCTGGGCTATGGCACCCTGCAGGCTCACCTGGTGGTTCAGGGGGCTGGGGCCCCCAGGGTCCAAGAACCATGAACCCATCTGGCAGGACTGGGCCAGACTCAGGCCACGAGCAGCAGCCCAGCTGGGTGCAAGGCCACTGTGCTGGGTGGGTATAGGCCCGAGTGGTGAGCTGCTGAGCCACTGCCAATGCTGAGCGCTTGAGCCCATGTGGGAGCCCTGAGCACCTCGCCCATCTGAGGTGCTCAGGGCTCCCACATGGGCACAAGTGCTGGCTCAAGGAGCTGTGGGTGGGGTGCTTGGACAGTCTGCAGCCACTCCCCAGCCATCGACATGCTGCCTCATCCCGTCCAGCAGCCCAGCCCCTCAGTGCCTGTCTGAGTTCTGTGCAGGGCATGGGCAGGGAGCATGTCACTGCAGAGCCAGGGCTGAGCGCAATGTTAGTAACTGGCACCTTCCAGCACTGTGGTGCCACGCACTGCTATGGCACTTTCCCCCCAAGGGCCCAATCCTACATTCCCTGGGGCCAAGGGAAAAGGGCAAAGAGAGTGCAGAGAAGAGCCTGCCCAGAGCAACAGAGGGTCCTGTGGCACCTTTAAGACAACAGAAGTATTGGAGCATAAGCTTTCGTGGGTGAATGCCCACTTCAGACACAAGGGATCCCTGGGGACGGAGGGAGCAAGGGCCAACCCTGGCTGCCAACCACCAACACTCTCCCACAGGGAACCTTGCCACTGGAATGTGGGGCAAGGAGGAGAGGGCGGCTAGCTATGGTAACTGCAGAGAGATGAAAGTCCTGCCAGCTGCACCTTCTGCTGGTGCCACCAGTCCTCTGGGCTTGTGGCCTGACTTGGAGTGGGAGGTAGAGGGTGAGAAGAGAATCATGTCTGAGATGTGCCTCAGCTGGGAGGAAGAATTTAATCAGAAAAATGTGAATGATGATTGGGAATTGTTTATGAACACCATGCTAGATGCCCAAACAGCCACAGTCCCACAATCGAGGAAGAAGACTGTGCTGATTAAAACAACAACCTGGTTTAGAGGGGAAGTGAAGGCAGTTATACAAAACAATATATAACAAATGGAAGATAGGGAAAGTTGATAGTGACTGATATAAATTAGAAGATAGGAACTGTAGAAAATTGATAAGGGAAGCAAAGGGACACAAGGAGAACTCTATGGCCAGCAGAGTTAAAGACAATAAGGAGGAGTTTTATAGGTATATTAGGGACAAAAAGAATTGTAACAGTGGTATTGGTCCATTACTAGATGGAAATGGTAAAATTACCAATAATATCTTTTTTAAAAAGGCAGAAGGGTTCAATGAATATTTCTGTTCTGTATTTGGTAGAAAATAACAGATGCTGTAGTCATATCATATAACACTCTTTCTATTGCACTAGTATCTGAGGAGGATATTAAATAGCAACTATTAAAGTTAGACATTTTAACTCAGCAGGTCTGGATAACTTGCCTCCAAGAGTTTTATAAGAGCTGGCTGAGGAGCTTGCTGGACCAGTAATGTTGATTTTCAATAAGTCTCGGAACATCAGGGAAGTTCCAGAAGACTGGAAGAAAGCTAATGTTGCGCCAATGTTTTAAAAGGGTAAATGGGATGACCTGTGTAATTATAGGCCTGTCAGCCTGACATTGATCCCGGCTGTGACGGTCCACGCCCCTAAGGTTGCGAGCAGCGTGGACTATCCGCCACCGTCCGTCAAATAGCCCTTCAGTCCAGGGCAGTGTGGCCTAGCGGCCAGAGTCTATGGCGCCCCCTTTACTTCAAGGAGACGCGGCCTGACGGCAGGAGTCTATAACACAGCCCTTGGCTACAGGGCAGTAGGGCCTATCGGCCAGAATCCATAAAGCAACCCTCGGGTGGAGGGTAGCGTGGCCTAGCAGCCAGAGTCTATGGCACCCCCTTTACTTCAAGGAGACACGGCCTGACGGCCGGGGTCTATACCACAGTCCTTGGCTACAGGGCCATGGGGCCTACTGGCCAGAGTCCAGGAAGCAACCCTCGGGTGGAGGGTAGCGTGGCCTAGCAGCCAGAGTCTTTATCATTGGGGTGCGACAGCCCCAGTAGGGCGGCCCCGTCCCGGGGCCCTAACCGTAGCGCAGTGGTTTGCCGCCAACTCAGTGGGGGGTTCCGACCGAAACACGCTGAGTTTCCCCGGGTGGGGGAAGGTACCACTCTGTCACCCTCCCAGGGTCCCTTCCTACCAGGCTCTCCGTTGGGGTCTCCCAGGAGTCGTCAGGTCCTTCGTACTCGTCGGATTCGGTCGTCTCCTGGGTCTCCTCCAATCGCCGGGGCGCAGGCAGACCGTGGACGGCGTCTCTTCCCGGTGCAGTCAGTGGCTGTGGCTAGTCCGCTGCAGGAGCTCCCCCGGCAGGTCCTTCTCCTACAGGCTCCAGCCCAGAATGAGCTGGCCTCCCTCCCTTTATACTCCGATAGCACTTGGAGCATGCCCAGTCTGCCCAGGGAGGCGGGACTTCCGCTGCCAGTCCCTGGGGCTTAACTCCTTCTGGGTTAAGGCAGGGTAGTCTGGCCCCACCACACCGGCCAAGATAATGATATGACGAAGCAGGAATTTTCTGTAATATTTTTATGAATCCGATATGTGCCTCAGTTTTTGCTCTATGTGGCATTGTTACCCAGTGGGGTTGAAAATCACTGTTTACTCTCAGGGCAGGCTGATACACATAAGTGTGAGTGTTGCTTCGCTGTCTGGGCCTTAGTCTCCATATCAAGGGAGCATCTGAGAAGACAACAGCAAAGCCAGTCACCAGGTCATGGACACCTAGCAACCAATGACCCAGGGGGAGATGGATTTCCCAGCTCTCAGCAGGGGAGCTGAGCACAGACCCCAGCTTGAGAACAAAAGGCTGGGAAGGGGTGGAGTGGGGGGGATCAGATTGCTGCAGGAAGGAATCAGAGCTCTCATCTGGGAACTGACCAAGGAGATCAGTCGGAGAGAGATAGAGCTTGAGCAAGGGCGTTCACCACAGCACGGCTGGGCTCTGGGCTGGCCAGGATGGACTATGCTTTACCTTCCTTCCTCGGTGCTACCCTGAGGCTTTCCTGTGCTGTGCCTAGCTGAGTAATAAACCTGACAGTGTTGACAGCGCTGGGTGAATGTCCCTGCCACTGCTGGGCAAGGTGCATTGATCTCTGCAGAGTGGACAGGTCTCCATTGGGGTGTGTCTCAGCTGGACACACTGAGCAGAGCTCATGGGGTGCAGCGGGGGGCTGGAGCCCCAGAGGTCCAGTCTGAGGAGGTGGTGAAGCTGCATGGCTGATCCTGGGGGAAGAGTGAGTCCCCTCGGGGGTCTGGCACACTGAAAGGGTTCCCCCAGAGGATCTGTGACAATGGAATGGCTGATACAGGTCCCAATTAATAAAAAATTAAGGGAGGGTAATTTAATTAATGCCAGTCAATGGGGATGGGGCATGGAAAATAAATCCTGTCAAACTAATTTGATATCTTTTTTTGACGATATTACAGGTTTAGTTGATAAAGGTAATAGTATTGACAAAATATACTAGCGTTCTGTAAGGTGTTTGACTTGATACCGCATGACATTTTGATTAAAGAACTAGAACAATATAAATTAACCTGGCACATATTAAATAGGTTAAAAGCTGGCTAATGGATAGGCCTCAAAATGTCACTGTAAATGGGGAATAGTTATCAAGTGGGTGTGTTTCTAGTGGGGTTCTGCAGAGATTGGTTCTTGGCCCCATGCTATTTAACATTTTTATCAATGGCCTGGAAGAAAAGATAAAATCGTCACGGATAAAGGTTGCAGGTGACAGCAAAATTGAGGGAGCAGTAAATAATGAAGAGCACAGGTCAGTGATTCAGGCCAGTGATGATCTGGATTGCTTGGTAAACTGGGAGCAAGCAAACAATATGTGTTTTAATATGGCTAAATGTAATGTATACATCTAGGAACAAAGAATGTTGGCCATACTTACTGAATGGGGGACACTCTCCTGGGAAGCAGTGATTCTGAAAAAGATTAAGGAGTCAGGATGGATAATCAGTGGAACATGAGCTCCCACTGCTACACAGTGGCCAAAAGAGCTAATCCCTAGGTTGCATAAATAGTAGACTCTCAAGTAGGAGCAGAGAGGTTATTTTACCACTGTATTTGGCCCTGGTGTGACCACAGCTGGAATACTGTGTCTGGTTCTGGTTCCCACAATTCAAAAACGATGTTGACAGATTGTAGAAGGTTCAAAGAGCCATAAAAATGATTCAAGGATTAGAAAACATGTCTTACAGTGATAGACTCAGGGAGCTCAGTCTATGTAATTTAACAAAGAAAAGGTTAAGGGGGGACTTGATCTTAGGCGCCGACACCGTGGGTGCTCCAGGGCTGGAGCACCCACAGGGAAAAATTGGTGCGTGCTCTGCACCCACTGGCAGCTCCCTGCCCCGCCCCAGCTCACCTCCACCTCCGCTCCACCTCCTCTCCTGAATGTGCTGCTTCTCCCCCTAGCTCCCAGCGCTTGCGCCGCGAAACAGCTATTTTGCGCAGCAAGCACTGGGAGGGAGGAGGAGGAATGTGGCGCACTCAGGGAAGAGGTGGGGCCGGGGCCAGGATTTGGGGAGGGGTCCAATAGGGGCAGGGAGGGGGCAGAGTCAGGGTGGTGGTGGGGGGGGGCACAAGCACCCACCGGCGCCAAGGAAAGTTGGCGCCTGTGGACTTGATCACAGTCTGTAAGTATGTACATGGGGAACAAATATTTCATAATGGACTCTTTAGTCTAGCAGAGAAAGGTCTAACACAGTCTGATGGCTGGAAGTTGCGGCTAGACAAATTAATTATTGGACCAATTTACCAATGGTCGTAGTGGATTCTCCACTGATAATTTGAAATCCAGATTGGATGTTTTTCTGAAAGCTGTGCTGTAGGAATTATTTGAGGCCACTTCTCTGGCCTGTGCTATAGAGGAAGTCAGACTAGATCGGGGTGGGCAAACTACAGTCCGCAGGCTGGATCCAGCCTGTCAGGGCTTTGGATCTGGCCCGCGGGATTGCCACCCCCGTGGCCCTGCGGGCCCCGCGGCGCTCCCAGAAGCGGCTGGCACCACGTCCCTGCGGCCCCTGGGAGAGGGGGGGCTCTGCGCACTTCCCTCGCCTGCAGGTACCGCCCCCCAACAGCTCCCATTGGCCGGGAACGGGGAACCACGGCCAATGGGAGCTTCTTAGGAGGTACCCACAGATGAGCGCGCGGAGCCCTCTGCCCCCCCCCCCCCCCCCCCGGCCCCCGGGGCCCGGCCCCCCCCCCCCCCCCGCCCCCCCCCCCCCGGCCCTGATCCCTCTGCCGCACCCCACCCCCTCCCGCACCCCAACCCCGTGCCCTGAGCCCCCTCCCGCACTCCGCACCCCTTCCTGCACACCGCAACCCCTCCCACACCCGACACTCCCTCCTGCACCCCAAACCCCTGTCCCAGCCCTACATTCATGGCCCTGCATGCAATTTCCCCACCCAGATGTGGCACTTGGGCCAAAAAGTTTGCCCACGCCTGGACTAGATCATCAGAATGCTCCATTCTGGCCTTGGAATCTGTGATAGTGTTGCCACCTTTCTAATTGCTGGTAACCGGACCCCCAGGCCCCGCTCCTGCTCTGCCTCTTCCCTCCGAGGCCCCATCCCCGCTCCACCTCTTCTCTCAAGGCCCCGTCCCCTTCTCGCCTCTTTCCCCCAGGTTCCCCCCCGCCCCATCTCTTCCCCCCCCCGGCCCCGCTCCTGCTCCACCTCTTACCTGCAAGGCCCCGCCCCCATTGCATGCGCCTCTCTACCCCTCCCACCGCCGCTCGGTGGATTGTCTCAGCCTCCCTCCCCCCATCCCCCAAGCAGAGCTCCCTCTGCTCCGGGGCTGGGATGGGACCTGCTGCAGCCTGACAAGGAGCCTGCCTGCAGGTAGGAGGCGGCCCAAGCTGAGCAGGGACTGGTGCAGGTTAAAGACCTGATGCCTCCCCCTGGCCCCATGGTAACCGGACACTGTCAGGTCTCCTTTTCGCCAGACTTTCCGGTCAGAAACTGGGCACCTGGCAACCCTAAATGTCACCCAGACACAGAAGCCAAAAACTGGACTGTCCGGGTAAAACCCGGACAGGTGGTAACCCTACTCTATGACCATGGGCAGCAGGTGGACCTTCCTGTGGGGAGGCTAGTCCCGTGTCCCCATTCCTTCTGCACGAGGCCCTGTCCTCCGTGGCAGGAATCCTGAAACCCCGCCCCCCTCCCCGCCCCATAGCTGGAGAAGCCCCAGGATGACCGGAACCCCGAGCCACACACACACACACACACCACCAGAGGAGCCCCAGGCTGGCCCCAGTCCCGGGCCAGCTGACCCAAGCAGCCCCAGCCACGCTGGCTGGTCTGAGCAGCCCCAGCCCAGCGTCCCGTGGCAGCAGCTCCAGCCAGGGAAGGCAGAGACTCCCCAGGCCTATTATACCCACCACCCAAGTCTATAACTCTGTGACTGCAGAGGTGCCTCCAGGGCCGGCTTTAATTCAACCAATTCCTCTGAATCGGGCCCCGCGCCTAAGAGGGCCCCGTGCCCTATAGAGGAGAATCGGTTGAATCGGCCTAAAGGTGGCCCTGCCCGGGCCCTTTAAATAGCCCCCAGAGCCCTGGGGTGGCGGGGGGCTCCGGGGGCTATTTAAAGGGCCAGGGCTCCAGCTGCCTCTGCCGCCCCGGTCCTTTAAAGAGGCGGGGGACCCCCGCCACTTTCCCAGGGCTCCCACGGCTATTTAAAGGGCCGGGGCAGTAGAAGCAAGGGAGCCCCAGGCCCTTTAAATAGCCCCCGAGCCCTAGGCTGCTGCTGCTACCCCCTGTCCTGCCCGCAGCCAGCCCCGTCTCCAGCCAGCCCCGCACCCCCTGCCCACTGGTTCGCACGAACCGGTTGTTAAATTTTAAAGCGGTTTTAGAACCGCTTGTTAACCGGCTTCCCTGCGAGGAGGGGGCGCTGCGGCTTTGATGGGCTCCGGCCGGGAAGCATGTAATTCCTCCTATGGCCACCAGGGGTGCTGCGCTGTGGGAGCCATGTGGGCCACCTCCTGGCCCTGTTGCTGCTGCTGCTCCTCGGACCTCTTGCCCTGGGGCTCCCGCTGCTGCCTGGTGGGTCCCCGGCTGCTCTGCTGGGCCTGGGCTGCGTCCTGCTGCTCGGGCTGCTCCAAGGCGCTGTCCCAGTAAGTAACTGCCACCCTGCCCGCAGCCAGCCCGTCTCCAGCCAGCTCCACACCCCCTGCCCTGCCTGCAGCCAGACCCTACCTCCAGTCAGCCCCTGCCCTGCCTCCAGCCAGCCCCATGTCCACTGGTGCCCTGCAGTTCCCAGGGCAGTAACCCTGCACACCTGCTTCAATGAGGGGGACAGGGAGCAGCTGGGACCCACACATGTGCACACACCCCCAGGGAGTGGCGGGGACCCACACATGTGAAACCGGAGCTCATTTCTAGTTCAGGCCCATCTTTTTAAAAAAGAACTTTAGGTAAGGTTAACATATATCCGCATACATTACGCAATGTACGTAATATATAATTTTGTTATTATTTATATAGTTATGGAAAGTAAATAATACATGGAAGAAATGAAAGGGTTTTTTTTACGTGGTTTTTTTTTTTTAGTCATCCCTGCCGGGGCCCCGCCGAAAATGTTTGAATGGGGCCCCGCACTTCCTAAAGCCAGACCTGTGTGCCTCTTTCAGACTGAAGTGAGGCCGCACTGTGCCCAGCCTTGCGGTGGGACTAGCCCAGAGCCAGGCATCCTTGGATCACACAGCCCCAGGAACCAGGCAGTGCAGTAAGCCTGTACTCTGGTGACATATCCCACTCTGCCTGATTAGTAGCAGCCAGTTGCTTTCAAAGGCACAGCCCCTCATCAGCACCGCTCAGCCTGCGGGCTAGGCAGCTCTGCTCTTGAATTAAAGAGCCCCTGCAAGACCCCGCATGGAGCGAGCATTAAACGGCACAAATGCATTTACATCTGAAAGCAGAGCAATCGCTTTCATCACTTCCCTGCCAAGACCTGAGGTGAGGGCAGCCCTGTTCCCCTCTAGCAGCAACACATCCCCAGTGCCTGAACCAGCATTTATCACTAGCTGGCAGATGGGAACACCGAATGCTGACCTCAGGTCTTGGCAGATAAGTGAAGGAGAAGCTGCTTTTAAGTCACCCTGTAGCACCTGCATCATTTACTGATCCAGGATCTTACGCAAGGCTTTTACCAAAGCTTTGCCATTCATCTTTCCGAAGACAGAGACAAAGGTGTGCCTGGGCCCATGCTAAGGAGGCGATAGAAGGAACCACTCCCCGCCTTCTGGCCTCTGCCCTGTGTTGCAGGCACACAGCTCGACACCAGCGCAGGGAGGCTGTACAAAGCTGCACTACACAAGGAGATTAAAGAGACGCCCCTGGGTCAGTTACGACCAGCCTGTGAGAGTCAAACTCCTAAATCAGCAGAAGTGGATCCATGGAGTTTTATTTTTAGTTCCAATAAAAACAGGTTTTGCTGTGGCCTGACCCTGGCCCTGCCACATGTACAAACATGGCAGCTGGGAGAGCGGGAAGCGGAACTGGCTCAGTTCTTCTCCTGGCCTTTGCAGATAATCTCAGAGAGGGACAGGGGCAACCCGATTTGAAAGGCTCCTGGCCTTGCCAGAGCTGGTGTTACCTAGTACTTGTCTGATGACAGCCACCAGCTTGATGGACAGCCAGCCCTGGTGACATCACAGGCAGAGCTTCCCACGTTGCACTGCCCCATGGGGGGAATTTAATGGAAATTAAGCTAATTTGTATAGAACCATAAACTCCAGTTTCTGGTCAAGCAGCGCCTGCCCTGAGCCCTGGTGGGCACCGGATACAGAGCTGGACAAAGCATCTTGGGCTTGGAATGCCAGATGGCAGGGCATGAGGGGGCTGATGGAGGGGGTGCTCAGTGGGGGATGTCTAGGAGGTGGGTTGGCTTGCAATCCCCAGTTCTGCAGCAGACTCCCTGGGGGACCTCGGGCCAATCTCCCACAGTTCCATGCTCTGTATCATGGGAATTACACTGCTCCCTCCCTCTGGCCCTGGCATGTCTGTGTCAATGGGAAAAGGGCTGTCTCACCGTGTCTGTGCAGCCCCCAGCACAGCAGGGACCTGATCTTTGACAAGGCCTCTGTTGTGGCCGCCGTCCATCTCAGAAGATGATGGTGGAAGCGCCAAAGAAGTTCAGTTACTGCACAGACTCATAGACTTTAAGGTCAGAAGGGAACATTATGATCATCTAGTCTGACCTCCTGCACAACGCAGGCCACAGAATCTCACCCACTCACCCACTCCTGTAACAAACCCCTAACCTATGTCTGAGCTACTGAAGTCCTCAAATCATGGTTTAAAGACCTCAAGGTGCAGAGAATCCTCCAACAAGTGACCCGTGCCCCACGCTGCAGAGGAAGGCGAAAAACCTCCAGGGCCTCTGCCAATCTGCCCTGGAGGAAAATTCCTTCCCGACCCCAAATATGGGAATCAGCTAAACCCTGAGCATGTGGGCAAGACTCACCAGCCGGCACCCAGGAAAGAATTCTCTGTAGTAACTCAGATCCCACCCCATCTAACATCCCATCACATGTCATTGGGCATATTTACCGCTAATAGTCAAAGATCAATTAATTGCCAAAATTAGGCTGTCCCATCATACCATCCCCTCCATAAACTTATCAAGCTTAGTCTTGAAGCCAGATATGTCTTTTGACCCAACTGCTCCCCTTGGAAGGCTGTTCCAGAACTTCATTCCTCTAATGGTTAGAAACCTTTGTCTAATTTCAAGTCTAAACTTCCTAATGTCCAGTTTATATCCATTTGTTCTTGTGTCCGCATTGGTACTGAGTTTAAATAATTTCTCTCCCTCCCTGGTATTTATCCCTCTGATATATTTATAAAGAACAATCATATGTCCCCTCAGCCTTCTTTTGGTTAGGCTAAACAAGCCAAGCTCTTTGATTCTCCTTTCATAAGAAAGGTTTTCCATGTAGTTAGGGTTTTCGGTTTGAGGCTCCTAGGCGCCTGGATGGCCAGGGAGGCTCCATGCGCTGCTCCCGCCCGAGTGCCGGCTCTGCAGCTCCCATTGGCTGGGAACTGCGACCAGTGGGAGCTGCGGGGGCAGCACCTGCGGGCGCGAGGGCAGTGTGCAGAGCCACCTGGCCATGCCTCCGTCTAGGGGCCGCAGGGACCTGGTGCCCACTTCCTGGGAGCTGTGCAATTAGAAAGTTGGCAACCGTACATGTTGTGCTACAGCATCACAAGTGGCTAAAAGGCCAAGTCTTGCATGACAGTCCTTGCCACAGGGGTAAGGTGCAGGTCCAGGTGAAGCCAGCAACCACTAGTGGCTGAAGCCTGCTGCACTTTCCTCTCTGTCTCATTGGCTCCCTGGAGCAGCACAGCCCTCCAGCATAGCCTGGGACTTGGCATGTCTTCCCAGCTTGCGCTGTTGGTGTTGAACATTTTCAAGTCATTTGGGAACATTTCAACAGCTGCAGGCTTCCGGGCAGGGATAGATAGCCCAGTCCCCACAGAGCCCATGGGGGTAGCATGTCATCCCCATCCCCAGCTAGGGTCCCTGCTACATAACCCTCCTCACCCCCCAAGCTTGGGGAGAACTGGGGGCCACGCATAACTCCCATCTCCCCACCCTCTAGCAGAGCTGGTTCGTCCAACTTCCTCTCTGCTCCGCGCAGACACGAGGTGGCTGCTTCGACTCCTGGTCCTGGCGTGGCAGGGGCCTGTTCCGCGGGGGTTTGTTCACGTGTGGGGTCGGGGGTGTCACGGACTCACAGATCGTGCCCACTCGTGGCCCCGTGCGGTCCGTGGGGGGTGCCCCTTTCAGTGCGACAGCCCTTCTCGGGGGTCCACTCTCTCTCGGGGTCAGGCCCCTCCACCTCCTGGAGCCGCACCTCTCTGAGCCTTAGCACGTCTGTCTCTGCCGTGGGCCCCCTCAGGGAGTCCACTCGCTCTGGATCCCCGGGGCCTCCACCCCCGAAGGGGTTGATGCAACTCTGTTCTCTAGACCGGAGTGACTCTCAGCCAGCATAAAACAGGAGGGTTTATTGAGAGTTGAACACAGCACAGGAAACTCTCAGGGCCTCAGGCCTGGCCTCCCTCAGCCCAGCACATCCCAGTCTCTCTGCATCCAGGTGGGCTCTGCCTGCTCCCCCTCTCCAGCCCAGAGCCCCCCCTTGCTTCCCAGCTGGGCATCTGAGATCACCGGCCCCAGGCCCCGCCTCTGTCCATTGTCTTCTCTCCAGGTAAACAGGGTTGTAAACCGGGGCCTCCTCTCCTCGCTTCTGTCCTCTGGCTGGAACCGGCTGGTTAGGTCACTGGGTCCTCACTGTGCAGCCCATTGTCCGCCCACTGGCCAGAACCGGCTGTGTCTCCTCAGCTGGGCCTCCGGGTCGCCAGGTCACCGGTCGCTGGGGTATCCATCCTCCCGGCCATTGGCTGGGGTCCCAAGTTCCCTCTCCGGTCCTCTGTAACAACAAACTCCCTCTCCCCTCACCTCGTTAAACCAGTAACACCCAGGGAAACTGAGTCCCACCCCCTCCGCATGCAAACCGTTGAAACTCCACAGAAAACAAGAAAACCCCCCATGTCGTCACAGGGGGTGCCTGAGGAGCACAGCAGGTAGGTTTGCTGCCACACTGGGGCTGCCCTTCCCCCTCCAGCTTCCTTGTTTGTGAGGGCAGGGGGAAGATTGGGGCTGAAGGTGGCTGAGACTCAAGACCACAGCCCAGCAAGCATGCCCAGGGAGGAAGGAGGCTGGGTCAGGTCAGGAGAACTGTGGGGCAGAAGAGGAAGGTGGCCAGCAGCCAGACCTGAGCTGGAGAGTACTGGGGCAAAGCCCAGGCTTACAATGGAAAGTCGTTCCCCAGAGTGGTCTAGGGAGAGGAGGTGGCAGGAGCAGAGTGCTGTACCCATCCACTGGCCAGCTACACAGGCTACAGGGGGGAACCTGTGGTGGGACAAAACTCCACTGGCACTGTTACACTTCGGCTACTGGGCCAAGGCTCTGGCTGCCCTGCTCAGCAGACGAGAGGCTCAGCAACTCCCTCAGGTCACGCAGTACGTTCCCTAGCCTAGAGATGGCCTCATACTCTGGGGCAGTGCATGGCTGTCCCTGGCTTGGCCCAGTGCTCCAGCTGGGACTTCTGTGCGCTTTCTGCCCCCACCCCACCCCTGCCGCGGCATGAATGGCCTTGCTGGGCCAGCTGAGGAGGCGCTCTAGGCTGTCTCTAGTGCCAGGGCTGCACTGGGGGTGGTTCTATGGATAGAGCTTTATGCTGGCAGGGTATTGATTGAGTGCTGGGGAAAGCTGTCAGCCGATGAACTCAGCCCCCTTCTACAGGCAACCCTCGCATACTCCACCCTGCCTCACCCAGTCTGGGGGCTGCCTCTCAGGGCCATGGGGCAGTTCAGTCCCCCTGGCCCAGGCTGTTCCTAGCCGCTCTGCTGGGTCGCCAATCAGTGCAAAGCACGGAGCAAGTTTGTGATGTGGGTGCTGGCACCCCCCAAACTCATCCCATACAGGGGCCCCCTAAACTTCCCCATGGATGGGAAGTGCCAAGCTGGGCTGGATCCCCAGTGGGGAGATGGGGAAAGGCTCTGCAGCTCACTGGTGATGCCCTGAGGCAGCCGGTCCCCAGGGAGTGCTGATATTACACATGGAGAACCAAGTCATTTCCATTTCCACAGAGAAACCCATCCAGTCCTGGCCTGTTTGGAGCTGTCCCGGGCAGGGTCTGCCCTCTGCGCCCAGATGCCCCCTCCCCACACTGAGCCTGCGCTGCCTCCTACCCTTAAAGGAACAGCTACCATCACCAAGTGACAAATCCGAATAACCTCAAGAAAGCACCTCCCTCCTAAACACAAGATTTTGCAAAATAAAATCACTTCTCACAACAGTTTCTGGAATCTGGAAACATTGTCTAATCTGTCCTCTAGTTTCAGGTTTAGGATTGGAAAGTCTTTATAAACTGCACCTTGTGTGACCTGTTCCAGTCGCACTCGGTGTTCATTGCTCCTTTTGGTCCCATTCTGATGAAGACACAGCTGAAGGGATTGCTCTGATCTGTGGAGATAGAAAGACAGATTTTCACTGTGCTGTTGATAGCAGGATCAAAATTGGAAACAGAGCTCTTCTCCTGTCTCAAGACGTCCAAAGGCATCCACTACGGCTGAGGTGTAATTCTCGTACAGCGGCCCCAGCTTGCTGGCTTTTACTGCACAGAGTATATTTCCTGTAGATCCTTGCAGGCTCTCTGCTGCACGTTCCTCTTTGCAACAGCACTACATTGCCATTCTGGCATCATCTAATTGAGCTGATGCCTCCAAGTGTCACAGTCATCGTCGCCTGCAGGCATCGGTTTGGTACTTGAGAAGAATATCAGCCTGGGTCCGACTCATGAGCCGTTTTTATTGACTCCTCTATGGGTCATCCCATAGAAAAATTGATTGGCCTGTAGATCTGGGGGAAGGCACAGGACTACTTCCCATACAAGTCCTTAATTCAGCCATGGTCTTCCCTTCCTGCCTAAGGAAGTCTCCCAGTTTGGACTGTAAATCTGCTGTTTCAGATGGTGGGGACAATAGGGAGGGAAAACGTGATTGTGCTTGGATGGTCACATTCCCTCTTTCCCTCTCTCCATCTGGCAGAGTCCCATGGAGTCACTACAGCAGGCAGTAGAACCTCGCTCTCCGCAGGAGGGATAACATCGTCTCCCCTTTAGCTTGCACCTGACTCCGACCCACACAGGTTCCCCGTTCTCTTACACAGGCCATCTCATCTTCAGTTTGCCTCGTTCCCCATTCAGTCAGTGAGCATGAAAAGTGACTCTCCGGATCAGCTCCCTCCAGTGCACACAAGGTTACAAGTCCCCCCTGGTAATCCAGACTGGGAATTTACTCCATTTCCCTGGGAATCAGCAGGGGTGTATTTAAGGGCTGGGTTTAAAAGACGGAATCCCAGGGAAATGCTGCTTTTCCGCTATTATCTCCTTTAGCACCAATCTCCTTATGGGTTTGATGGACAGGCCTAAGTTCTTCTAGGTCTTGCCCTCAGATCAGTGGGGTACAGCTTCCTTATTCTCTTCCCAGATATATTTACTTGGCAATGCATCCTGCCCCCTCACTCCTTCCTGGCAGAATCCTGAGGGCAGCCTGTAAGGAACAGTCTAACCACAGGGTAACCAGAGAGTGAAGACTCCCAAGGAATACCATAGACACACAATGCATCCAACAGAGGAATGGTATGAAACAGGAAATAAATATGACATAACAGGGTAACCCAACACTCTCAGGGTCACCAGTGCCCTCCCCACATTGATAATACTAATGAATTTCACCCAAAGGTCCCTGTAACATGACCTGATATAGGAAAAATAAAATTGTATTGTCCCATTGGCATGCGTACTCCACTTGGTGATCTGTGAAAACAATATCTTCTGTAGCAGCAATAAGCAATTTGGCTGACTTGGTTCAATACAGACCAAAAGACTCACATCTGGGATAATATGGTAAGTCCCTCCACAGGTTTAATAGACGATAGATAATGAAATCCCAAACCCTTACTCCATGGCTGGCAGGACACAGTTCAGGGAACAAGGGGTCTCCCAAACTATTTCCCTGAACATCTAACTAAAAGATGGTGCATTCACAACTCCACAAATGAGACTCAGGTTCAGAGATGAATCTGGACAAAAGAACATGAGAATATCTGTATTGGGTCAGATGGATGGTCCAGCTAGCCCAGGTCCTGTCTTCCATCAGTAGCCAATGCCAGGTGCTTCATAGGGAATGAACAGAACAGGGCAATTAGCAGTGATCCATCCCCTGTTGTCCAGTTCCAGCATCTGGCAGTCAAAGGGTTATGGACATCCAGAGCATGGGGTTGCATCCCTGACCACCCTGGCTAATAGACATTGACGGACCTATCCTCCAGGAACTTATCTAATTCTAATTTTTTTAACCTAATTATACTTTTGGCCTTCACCAAATCCCCTGGCAATGAGTTCCACAGGTCGACTATGCGTTGTGTGAAGAAATGCTTCCTTTTGTTTGTTTTAAACCTGCTGCATATTAATTTCATTGGGTGACCCCTGGTTCTTGTGTTATGTGAAGGGGTAAATAACACTTTCCTATTCACTTTTTCCCCAATGGAGTTGACATTCAATATAGAATGGATGGGCGGCTCTTTAATCGTCAACATCTACACTCAAAGTCTAAAGTCATCGTGGCATCCATTTGTAAGCAGAGTCTGAATGAGCTCTCCCCTGACATCTAGTGGTGAGCTGTGGAAAAGGACTTCAGGAGCTGATTGCGTTTGCATGGACACACACACCCTGCCTAGGTGCTCAGCATGATGGGATTGTTTGCCCAAATGATCACTTGTGGCTGGTGTTGGATCCCCAGTCTCCTTGTTATTGGGGCAGGAGTAATAAAGGGTTGTTATCCTTGTTGTGTGACCTGAGGGCAGCAGAACTATGCCTGGCATACCCCGATGGAGGGACTCACCCTCAACTGAATGTCACTCGCTAGGCAGGGGACATGGGTTCCAAAGCCCAATGAGTTGAAAAAGTGTGTGGATAGAGATTTGTACCTGGTGTGTGTATTGTTTAAGGGTCCTGGATGTCATTTGACTCTTTCTCTTCCCAGAGTATAATAAAAGAGCTAGTTTAGAGTTAGTTAAGAGTCTTATTGCATACTGCAGACCTGAAATCACTGATAACTTAGACCTTCTTTAGGATAATATCTCTAGTGTAAGAAACTGCCCAGTGTGTGCTAGCAGTGAGGCTCCCCTACTAACAGCTGAAATCACTGAGAGCTGGGTTAAGTGGTGGGCCCTGGAAACATCTTGGCTAGTAACTAGCTGGTGGAGAGGGCCAGAGCACAGCCCTTCAGAGAGGTGTGGCAATTGGCTGGTGAGATGATGAGCGAGTGTTCAAGCAGCGGCATGTATAAGGTGCCTCCTTACCCCCCCCTTCCACCCAGGGTGGGAGGTGAACTCTGCGGATGAATCTCTGAACTCTGGGGCTGCACTGGCCAAGGGCAGCAACTGTAAGTGGGGTGCAGAGAAGGGACGGGCATGTTAAAGGGACTTTTGGGTTGCTGGACTTAAGAACCTGAGGGGAAAAGGACACTATACAACTTACTTGGGGGTGCTTCTTTTGCTCATGGGTTATGTTTATGAACCCTAGTTGTGGTGTTTTCCCAAATTAATGCTGTTACTTCCCTCCTTTTATTAAAAGTTTTTGCTACACTCAGACTCTGTGCTTGCGAGAGGGGAAGTATTGCCTCTTAGAGGTGCCTAGGGTGTGGTGTGTAATTGTCCCAGGTCACTGGGTGGGGGCTCGAGTCTGTTCTGTGTTGTATTGGTGAAAAGGAACCCCTAGATACTGAACCCAGCCCTTGTTGCTGCTGGCTCCACCTGGCAGAAGGGTTACACATTGCTGCTTATGATTGTGTCATCCTCACGCACACTGAGAATGACCTTTAGTCCACACTGGATTTTCTTGCACAAGCTTACCGAAGCCTAGGACTCTCACTCAATATTGAGAAGACTAAAGTGCTCCAAACCTGCATCAGGCCTTGCACATGACCCACCATAAATCACCATCGAGGGGCAGACTTTGGAGACAGTTAAGCACTTTTGCTACCTCAGTAGCCAACTTTCTCAAAACACAAAAATTGACAGTGAGATCTGTCATGAAATGGGGGGATTTTCTTGTTTTTTTCTTGGTTTTTTTTCAGTGGTTTGCATGCAGAGGGGGTGGGACTCAGTTTCCCTGGGTGTTACTGGTTTAACGAGGTGATGGGAGAGGGAGTTTGTTGTTACAGAGGACTAATGACAGAACTTGGGACCCCAGCCAATGGCCTGGAGAATGGATACCCAGCGACTGGTGACCGGGAGGCCCAGCTCAGGAGTCACAGCCAGTTCTGGCCAGTGGGAGGACAATGGGTTGCGGAGAGAGGACCCTGGTGACCTGACCAGCCAGTTCCAGCCAGTGGGGAACAAAGGATGGCTGAGAGGAGAGGAGGCCCAGGCGACCCTGTTTATCTAGACAGAAGACAAAGGACAGAGGTGGGGCTTGGGGGCAGGTGATATCAGATGCCCAGCTGGAAAGCACGGGGTCTTGGGACTGGAGAGCAAGAGCAGGCAGAGCCCACCTGGATGCAGGAGAGACTTAGATGTACTGTGCTGAGGGAGGCCAGGCCTGAGGGCCCTGAGAGTTTCCTATGCTGTGGTTAGAAGCTCAATAAACCCTCCTGTTTTATGTTGGCTGAGAGTCTCTCTGGTCTAGAAAACAGAGTTGCATTATTCCCTCTGGGGTGGAGGCCCTAGGGGTCCAGAGCTAGTGGACTTCCTCTGGGGGCCCATGGTGAGAGACAGGCGTGCTAAGGCTCAGAGAGGTGCGGTTCCAGGAGGCGGAGGGGCTTAACCCCTGGGAGAGAGTGGACCCCCAAGAAGGGTTGTCACACTGAAGGGGGTTCCCCCCAGAGACTGTACAGGGCACGAGTGGGCATGACCTGGGAGTCCGTGACAAGATCCAGCACAGGATCCAGTGCGCAAGTGCTTCCTTTGGGAAATTGCTCCAACACGTTTTCACAGACCGTGACCTACGGCAGGACACCAAGATCCATGTCTATAAGACAATTGTTAATCTTACATTCCTTTATGGATGCAAAACCTGGTGACCTATCGACAGCACCTCAATAGTCTGGAGAGGTACCACCAATGATGTCTCTGGAAGATCCTTTGCATCAAGTGGCAAGATTGCCGCACTAACGCCAGCATCCTTGCTGAAGCCAATGTCACCAGCATAGAAGCAATGATCCTCCTGCACCAACTTTGCGGGGCTGGACATTGTGTGTGCATGCCAGACTCTCACCTCCCAAAGCAAGCCCTCTACTCTCAGCTCACCCATGGTCAGAGATCCTGTGGTGGACAGAGGAAACGCTACAAATATGCACTGAAAGCATATCTTAAGAAAACTGATGTGGACATCACAATCTGGGAAGAGCAAGCCACCAATCGACCCCAATGACGCCATATCCTCCATCAGGCAGTGGCCCGCTTCGAGGAGAAGAGCCTTGCCCTTGAAGCAGAAAAAGAGAGAGAAGAGGAAGGAAAAGGAAATAACTATCTCCCAGCAGGCCGCTGGCCTGCCACGAAAAGTCTGTACCTACTGCAGGCGGATCTGTGGTTCCAGGATCGGACTCCTGAGTCATCTCAGGACCCATATGTAAATCTGTGGTAGAAATCATCCTCGAAATCGAGGGATCACCAGTCAATTCACTTTCTCCATGCTGTTCATGATTTTAGAGACCTCTATCATATCCCCCTTTAGTCATCTCTTTTCCAGGCTGAACAGTCCCAGTCTTTTTAATTTCTCTTCATATGGAACATATTTCATCCCTCTAAATTTTGTTGCACTTATCTGTACCTTTTCCATTTCTAATATATCTTTTTTGAGATGGGGCAAGGAGATCTGTACGCAGTATGCAAGATGTGGGTGTACCATGGATTTATATAGTATCATTATGATATTTACTGGCTGATTATCTATCCCTTTCCTAATTATTCCCAACATTCTGTTAGCTTTTTGGACTGCTGCTGCACACTGAGTGGATGTTTTCAGAGAACTATCCACAGTGACTGCAATATCTCTTTCTTGAGAGGTAACAGCTAATTTAGACCCCATCATTTTGTAGGTCTAGTTGGGATTATGTTTTCCAATATGCATTACTTTGCATTTATCAACATTGAATTTCATCTGCCATTTTGTTGCCCAGTCACCCAGTTGTGGGAGGTCCCTTTGTAGCTCTTCCCTGCCTGCTTTGGACATAACTATCTGGAGTAATTTTGTATCATCTGCAAACTGCCACCTTCCTGTTCACCCCCTTTCCACTGGACTCCTCAGCCTCTGCAGAGGGGCTGACAATTGCAGTTACAGTGCTCTCCGGCTGTATCTGTTCCCACGATAAGCCCCCACCAATTAGGGAGTCAGGGCTCAGGTGCAGATCACAATAACTATCCTAAGAACCCTACCCCGGATCCCCTGCCCCAGTGCTCAGATACACTTGCCACAGGCAGGCATCCTGGGACGGCCAGCCAGAGCAGCACTCGCCCATGATGACTGGTCTAGCTAGGCGTTGAAGGGTTAACTCAGCCTAACTGGAAGCACTGGAATGGGTTACCTAGGGAGCAAGTGGAATCTCCTTCCTTAGAGGCTTTTGAGGCCCGGCTTGACAAAGCCCTGACTGGGATGATTTAGTTGGGGGTTGGTCCTGCTTTGAGCAGGGGGTTGGACTAGATGACCTCCTGAGGTCCCTTCCGACCCTGATATTCTATGATTCTATGATTCTATGACTGGGTGGCGAGTGTCCCAGCACAAGCCCGTCAACTGGGAGTTGCCTTGAAGAGGGAAGGACTAAGCGTAGGGATACTGCTACCAGGTATGCCTAGGCCAGTTCTCGGGGCACACTGCATGCAAGATTGGGGCTCCCCAGCTCACCCACAGCCAGCCCTGTCCTTTCCCTGGCTGGCTCCAGACACCCTCCAAAATGGCTTCTCCCCTCCAGGACTGGCATCTCAATGGTCAGACTAGCTCTACTTCCCAGCTTTTCCTTGTCAATCCTTTGGCCCTAGCCCCCTCCTTTCCCTCAGACATTGCCCCTCTGGTGAGCTGGTGCACTGGTGGCCAGCCAGGCACCTCCTATCTTCCCCCGAGCCGACATCACACAAAAGAGTGTCTCTCCTCTCTCCCTCTGGGTTACCCAGCAGACTGCATCTGCCCTCAGCCCCTGCCCCCTAGGACAGCGTGCCCTCCCTGAGCTACCAGCACACAGTTACCCAGGGGAGCGCCACTCATGGCAGCTGGGAGTCACACTCCCCAACCTCTGGCCCAAACCCCCACCTGGGGCACCTGAAGTCAGGCTCCCAAATCCATAGCAAGCACCTGAAGACATGGTCTGAGTTTCAAGCAAGCTGAGCACCCAGCAACTCCCACTGAATCCACAGAGGCTCGGCCCCTCTGGCGATCCAGCCACTGGCAGCAAGAAATGTCGGATGTGTCTGAATGTGCACACAGGAGCCTGAATTTAAATCCCAGCTCTGAAAATCTTGTCCACAGAGTTGAAGCAAATCCTTTTGCCTGGTTCCAAGGACCTGTGTGACAGTGAGAGCTGAACTGACGCACCGAGTGCTGGGCACCTGCCCTGGTTCTTCGCTCGCACGGCATCTCTGTGAGCTTCAGCAGTGAAAGATAACAGAGCTGCCCCGGTGTCCTGACACCTCGCAGTGCTCTGGCTCTGATGCTGCAGAGCAGCTTTAGAACAGCCATTCCCCCAGCTTCGGTTGTGTCAGTTCCAGCCCCTGGCTGTGAGACACCCACACCCACAGACAGACAGATATGCACAGAAATGGACTAAAGTCTAAAATTGTCTCCTTCTGACCAATAAATGGACTGGAGAGACCTGGGTGCTGTGGCAGCTGCTGCCCTCAGAGGGGATTTGGTCTTTGTCCCAGGGACAACTTGTTATGTTCATGGCATACACAGAGAGGAGTTAGATAAACATCCAGTACTCTTGCTGAAAGGTTGCAGAGTAACCCTCCTCTAATTCTTAGAATTCTGGACAGTTACACACAAGAACCACAAAACAGAGAGATACAAAGCAGGCTGCTCCCTAAAACAGCCCTTGCCCCAGCATTGCAGGGTGCTTCCCTGGGCACTGGGGGCAGGTGGGCAGCAGACGGGCACAGACACCCGCTAGGCACCGCAGGGAGATGGGCACTGGGGGTGGGGGCAGTACACGGCGCTTCCCTAATCCTTAGGGGCCACAGGGACATGCCGGCTACTTCCAGGGAGCTGTGCAGAGCCGGGCAGGGAGCCTGCCTTAGCGCTGCAGTGCCGCCGACTGGATTTTTAATGGCCAGGTCAGCAGTGGTGACCAGAGCAGCCAGGGTCCCTTTTCAACTGGGCATTCCACTCCAAAACCAGACGCCTGGCAACCCTAGTGAGACCCAGGCTTGTGGACTCAAGGTTTTGAAGTTCATGCGCCAGCGTCCACTCTGCATTGTAAACCTGGATCTTGCAGCCATGATGATGCGTCCATACTGTCCTGCACAGCCCTTCTGGCTCGGGTCTGCAGCTTGACCTGCATCCACACTGCCAAGTGACAGGGTTTGGCCTGAGTCACAGCAGGAATTGGCATCTCAGCCACCCCCAGAAGGGTCTGAGGAGCCAGGTCCTGTGCTGACCTAGTGAAACTGATTTGTGTGTGCTTGGGAGCCGGGCTCAGGCCTGAGGCAGAGCTCAGGCTTAGGGTAGTCTACACTGCACAATAACTCCGCAGCGGCCAGCTCAGTCAACTTGACTCATGGGCCTTATGCTCGGGCACTAAAAATAGCAGGGTGGGCGTTCCCACTTGTCCTGGCACCTGGGCTCTGAGACCCATGAGGGGAGCGGGGCTCAGACCCTGGGCTCCAGCCTGCACTGTGAACCAGCTGACTGGGGCCCTGAGACTCACTGTCATGGGTTTGCTGCAGTGCCAGTACTGCCAACCCCAAATGTTCAAAACCATCAGTCAGGCTCACCAAAAATAAGGAGATTGGTTTTAAAATCTTTAAATTCTATAACAATACTAGATGTGGGTTCTTTTAATTTGCCTTCTGCTTTTGAAGCCTTTAGGCTGTGCTGGGGCCACATTTTGAAGTTTTCTCCATGGCCACAAGGGCTACAACCTTACTTTTTCTTTATGAATGAAGGCTGAAATCATCACATGTCCACCTGACTACAGGGGCTGGGGCTTTAAGGAAACAAGAATTCTCATGAGACTCATGAGAGTTGGCAACACTGCAGTGCAGGTGTACCCTCCATGTGCAGTGCAGTCGTACCCTTCATGTGCAGTGTGGATGTACCATCCGTGTGCAGTGCGGACGTACCCTCCATGTGCAGAGTGGATGTACCCTCCTTGTGCAGTGCAGTCGTACCCTCTGTGTGCAGTGTGGATGTACCATCCGTGTGCAATGTGGACGTACCCTCCTCTGTATGCGGTGTGGATGTACCCTCCTTCTGTAGTGCAGATATACGCTCCATGTGCAGTGAGGACGTACCCTCTATGTGCGGTGCGGATGTACCCTCCGTTGGTGGTGTGGACCTAGCCTTCATATGCAGTGCAGACATACCCTTCGTGTGTAGTGTGGACATACCCAGAGAGTTTCAGGCCAGAGGGGACCATTAGATCAATTAGTCTGACCCCCTGTATAGCACAGGCCATCCCATTCCACACAGACACCCTGTAGGGAGCCCAGTGACTTGTTTGGCTAAAGTTTCTTCCAGGCCTCTGTCACGGCTTCCCAGGGTCGATGCTATGGCCCAGCTTTCAAACAGATGCCCTTCAGTAACGCAGTCCCCAAAGGGTCGGCCACACAGCCTCACTGCCTCCGAGACTGAATCTCTGGACTCCAGCCCTCCTGGTTCACACCATGGTCCTGCCTGGCAAGGCCAATTGAGAGAGATACCTGGAAGAGACGTGTCCACTCTACAGAGACCCCTGCACTCACCCAGGTTTGGAGTGATGCTGGGCAGCCTTTTCAGAACTGCGGGTAAGTCAGCGGGACACACAGCCCAGGGAGGCCAAAACTCAATTGGAGTTGCAGCTAGCAAGGGATGTGAAGGGTAACAAGAAGGGTTTCTACAGGTATGTTAGCAACAAGAAGGTCAGGGAAAGTATGGGACCCTTACTGAACGGGGGAGGCAACCTAGTGACAGATGATGTGGAAAAAGCTGAAGTACTCAATGATTTTTTTGCCTCGGTCTTCACAGACAAGGTCAGCCCCCAGACTGCTGCACTGGGCAGCACAGTATGGGGAGGAGATGAGCAGCCCTCAGTGGTGAAAGAACAGGTTAAGGACTATTTAGAAAAGCTGGACATGCACAAGTCCATAGGGCTGGATGCAATGCATCCGAGGGTGCTGAGGGAGTTGGCTGATGTGATTGCAGAGCCATTGGCCATTATCTTTGAAAACTCATGGCGACTGGAGGAAGTCCTGAACGATTGGAAAAAGGCCCATCTTTAAAAAAGGGAAGAAGGAGAATCCGGGGAACTACAGACCGGTCAGCTTCACCTCAGTCCCCGGAAAAATCGTGGAGCAGGTCCTCAAGGAAACCATTTTGAAGCACTTGGAGGAGAGGAAGGTGAACAGGAACAGTCAACATGGATTCACCAAGGGCAAGTCATGCCTGACCAACCTGATTGACTTCTATGACGAGATAACTGGCTCTGTGAATATGGGGAAAGCGGTGGACATGATATACCTTGACTTTAGCAAAGCTTTTGATACAGTCTCCCACAGTATTCTTGCCAGCAAGTTAAAGAAATATGGATTGGATGAATGGACTATAAGGTAGATAGAAAGCTGGCTAGATCATCGGGCTCAACGGGTACTGATCAATGGTTCGATGTCTAGTTGGCAGCCGGTATCAAGCGGAGTGCCCCAAGGATTGGTCCTGAGGCCGATTTTGTGCAACATCTTCATTAATTATCTGGATGATGGGATGGATTGCACCCTCAGCAAGTTCACAGAGGACACTAAGCTAGGGGGAGAGGTAGATACACTGGAGGGTAGGGATAGGGTCCAGAGTGACCTAGACAAATTGGAGGATTGGGCCAAAAGAAATCCGATGAGGTTCAACAAGGACAAGTGCAGAGTCCTGCACTTAGGATGGAAGAATCCCATGCACTGCTATAGGCTGGGAACCGACTAGCTAAGCGGCAGTTCTGCAGAAAAGGACCTGGGGATTACAGTGGATGAGAAGCTGGATATGAGCCAACAGTGTGCCCTTGTTGCCAAGAAGACCTATGGCATATTGGGCTGCATTAGTAGGAGCATTGCCAGCAGAACAAGGGAAGTGATTATTCCCCTCTATTCAGCACTGGTGAAGCCACATCTGGGGTATTGCATCCAGTTTTGAGCCCTTCACTACAGAAAGGATGTGGACAAATTGAGGAGAGTCCAGCAGAGGGCAACAAAAATTATTAGGAGTCTGGGGCACATGACTTACCAGGGGAGGCTGAGAGAACTGGGCTTATTTAGTCTGCAGAAGAGAAGAGTGAGGGGGGATTTGATAGCAGCCTTCAACTACCTGAAGGGGGGTATGATGTTATTGACATGAACTGGGACCGTATAGATCATTGTTGCAACCAAGGTCCTGTAGTGGCACCAAATCTTGTATAAAGGGGGTCAAATAAGGTGTCTAAGACAAGGTTATGGTTTGCTGGTTATGATTATGCTATCTGTATGCAGGTATCATTTTTGTATTTAAAGTTATAAGTATTGGCTCTATATTATCTGTATTTCAAACTTGTGCTATGCTTCTGGGTGACACCTCAGACAATTTGGGGTCAGCACTGTTTAGTCTGCTTGATGGCCCATTAAGGACCATCAGCTATACAACTGACCCATTGAGAGAATGCAGATACACCTTGTGACTCAGGAAGGCATGCAGGGACATGCCTATGGGCAAAACTCTAAGGTTTTTCCATGTCATGTGCTGGATAGCTTGTCTTTGGGACAAAGAAAGCAGAGGCCACATGGCGAGAAACTATAAAAGGCTGCTGCATCTCCTCCATCTGGTCTTCAATCCTGCTTCTGACTTCTGGAGGAACCTTGCTACAAACTGAAGCTCTGAACAAAGGACTGAATGACACATCCCAGCTGTGGATGTACTCCAGAGACTTGATTTGAGCCTGCAGTTTATTCCATCACTGTTACAAGCCTGAACCAAGAACTTTGCCATTACTGTATGTAATTGATTCCATTTAATCAATTCTAGCTCTCATCTATATCTTTTTCCTTTTATGAATAAACCTTCAGATTTTAGATTCTAAAGGATTGGCAACAGCGTGATTTGTGGGTAAGATCTGATTTGTATATTGACCTGGGTCTGAGGCTTGGTCCTTTGGGATGGGGAGAACCTTTTTTCTTTTACTGGGGTATTGGTTTTTATAACCATTCATCCCCATAACGAGTGGCACTGGTGGTGTTACTGGGAAACTGGAGTGTCTAAGGGAATTGCTTGTATGACTTATGGGTAGCCAGTGGGGTAAAACCAAAGTCCTCTCTGTCTGGCTGGTTTGGTTTGCCTTAGAAGTGGAGAAACCCCAGCCTTGGGCTTTAACTGCCCTGTTCTAAGCAATTTGTCCTGAATTGATACTCTCAGAAGTGTTCCACCAAAGGCAGCATCGTTAAGGGGGTTCCAAAGAGGATGGAGCTCGGCTGCTCTCAGTGGTAACAAATGACAGAACAAGAAGCAATGGTCTCAAGTTACAGTGGGGAAGGTCTAGGTTGGATATTAGGAAACACTATTTCCCTAGGAGGGTGGTGAAGCACTGGA
This sequence comes from Terrapene triunguis, assembly GCF_002925995.2. Classification (NCBI taxonomy): domain Eukaryota; kingdom Metazoa; phylum Chordata; order Testudines; family Emydidae; genus Terrapene; species Terrapene triunguis. Next base: position 1,812,184 of record NW_020665189.1, on the reverse strand, counting down.
ATGGGTTACCTCGGGAGGTAGTGGAATCTCCTTCCTTAGAGGTTTTTAAGGCCCAGCTTGACAAAGCCCTGGCTGGGATGATTTAGTTGGGGTTGGTCCTGCTTTGAGCAGGGGGTTAGACTAGATGACCTCCTGAGATCTCTTTCAGCCCTAATCTTCTATGATTCTATGAGTCCTTAGGGCAGCACAGAGAACTGAGGGTTTAAGCCTCATCTGGTCTGGCCAGCCCAGAGCCCAGCTGCACTGCAGGGGGTTCTATTTCAGGCTCCCGCTCTCTTACCCCTTTGACAGGCCCAGATGAGAGCAGCCAACCTCTTCCAGAAGCCCACTCTGTATCCCCTGTCTGGCACCTCTCAGTCCTGGTCTCTGCTCAGCTTCCCTGCTGAGAGGAGGAGGTTGTTCAGTCCTGGGGTTTCCATTATCTCTCTGGACCCTCCATTGATCTGTGTTGGTTTTAATCAGTTCCTTAACGACCTATACATTGTGGCCCAGCAAGTGAGGCAACTGTTCTGCACTGCCCCCAGAGCATATTGAACCTTTTTCCCTCCACAGGGTAGCGATGCAAAATGCAGAGGGAAACGGAGGCACACAGAGGCTTCATAAAAATATTACAGAAATTCCCACTTCGTCATAGCATCCATATCTGGACTGGAAGACAAGAAGAGACCGAGCACCGCCCAGTTCCCCAGCAGTTTGTTCCAAAGGTTACTCACCCTCATGGCTAACCATTTGTGCCTTAAATCCGAATGTGCCTGGCTTCAGCTTCCAGCCATAGGTTCTTGTTCTGCCTCTCTCCGCTAGAGTAAGGAGCCCTTCGTACCGGACATGCTCTCCCCAGGAAGGTACTTACACACGGTCATCAAGCCACCTCTCAACCTTCTCTTTGACAAACTCCACAGACGGAACTCTTTAAGAGACTCCCTGGCAAGCATTTTCTCCAGCCTTGGAATCACGGGTGTGGCTCTTTTCTGCACCCTCTGCAATTTTCCAACATCCTTTTAAAAATGTGCACACCAGCATTGGACGCCGTATTCCAGTATCAGCCTCACCAATGCTGCAGACAGACATGAAATTACCTCCCTGCTCCTACACCATTCCCTGTTTGTACATCCAAGGATCACATTACCCCTTTTTGCCCCACATCACACTGGGAGCTTATGTCAAGTTGCTTGTCCACTCTGATCCCTAAATCCTTTTCAGAGCCACTGCCCGCCCACTAGTCCCTCCACACAGCCCCCGCTCCCCCCCACTGACCCCTCCACACAGCCCCCACTGGCCCCTCCACACAGCCCCTGCTTCCCCCCCACTGGCTCCTCCACACAGCCCCCCCTGCCCCCACACTGAGCTCCCCACTGACCCCTCCACAAACAGATTCTCTTCTGCCAAGGTGGGGTTTTGTAGGCTGGGACAAAGTGTGACAAGGAACCCAGCCCCTCCTCACACGGGCTGCCAATGTCCCCATCCTCCACACATGCTGAGACATGCACACACACAGCCCCAATACACACATACACACACTGCCGCAGAATACACATCCTTTGTTGATAGACCCCTGGAGTGGGGGTCACACACACAAGGGATGTACCCTGCAGTGGCAGGGGATAAAAGCCAGTGGAGGGAGCTGCGTGCTGCATTCCAGAGGTCCTATGGGGGGGTGTCCGATCAGATTCCAAAGGCTCCTCACAGTGACTCAGTTACAGTCACCCCTGCTGCCGTTAGTGCCCGAGCGGAGCTGCAGCACTGGGGAGCGGCCGTGGCTGATGGTAGGGATGGTAATCGCCTCTGATCCAATTCCTGCCTGCTGCGCGGCCATGCCACACTTTGTCCCCAACACTGCGTCCACGTCCACCGCCTTCGCTGCACACCCACCCCACTTCCCTACACAACCATTCCCCTTTGCTGCACGCCCATCTCCCTTAGATACACACCCATCCCCCTTCATTGCACGCCCATCCCCCTTCGCTACACACCCAGTCTCCTTCTCTGCATGCACATCCCCCTTCACTGCACGCCCATCCCCCTTCGCTACACACACATTCCCCTTCACTACACACCCAGTCTCCTTCACTGCACGCCCAATCAGCTTCGCTACACACACATCCCCCTTCACTGCACGCCCATCCCCCTTCGCAACCCGCCCATGCCCCTTCACTACACACCCATCCCCCTGCGCCGCACATCCATTACCCTTCGGTGTACACCAATCCCCCTTCCCCACATACCCAGTCTCCTTCACTGCACACGCATCCCCCTTTGCTGCACGCCATCCCCCTTCACTACACACCCAGTCTCCTTCACTGCACGTCTCCCCTTCACAGTAAACCCATCCCCCTTCACTACACACCCAGTCTCCTTTACTGCACTCCCATCCTCCTTCGCTACACACCAAGTCTCCTTCACTGCACATCCATCCCCCTTCACTACACACCCATCCCCCTTCGCTACACACCCATGCCCCTCGCTACATACCCAGTCGCTTTCACTGCATACCCATTCCCCTTCACTACATACCCATCCCCCTCGCTACATACCCAGTCACTTTAATTGCACGCCCATCCACCTTTGCTACACATCCATCCCTCTTGCTACACACCCAGTCTCCTTTGCTGCATGCCCCTCCCATTTCGCAACACACCCATCCCTTCGCTACACATCCATCTCCTTCACTGCACGTCTCCCCTTCACAGCAAACCCATCCCCC
>NW_020665189.1:1808645-1809473 GCF_002925995.2 Terrapene triunguis | reverse complement strand
CTCCCCTTCACAGCAAACCCATCCCCCTTCACTACACACCCAGTCTCCTTCACTGCACGCCCATCCCCCCTTGCTGCACACCCATCCCACTTAGAATCATAGAATATCAGGGTTGGAAGGGACCTCAGGAGGTCATCTAGTCCAACCCCCTGCTCAAAGCAGGACCAATCCCCAGACAGATTTTTATCACTTCCCTACACGCCCATCCCCCTTTGCTACACACCCATCCCCCTTTGCTGCACGCCAATCCCCTTTGGCTTCACATCCAGTCGCCTTCACTGCACACCCATCCCCCTTTGCTACACACCCAGTCTCCTTCACTGCACGCCCATCCCCCTTCGCTACACACCCATCCCCCTTCACTGCACGCCCATTCCTTTCACTGCATGCCTATCCCCCTTCACTGCACACCCATCCCCCTGTGTTGCACATCCAGCCCTCTTCCTCACACACCCAGTCTCCTTGACTGCACTCCCATCCCCCTTTGCTGCACGCTCATCCCCCTTCGCTACACACCCATCCCTTTTCACTGCACTCCCATCCCCCTTCTCTTCATACCCAGTCTCCTTCACTGCACGCCCATCCCCCATCGTTACACGCACATTCTCCTTCACTGCACTCCCATTCCCCTTCACTACACACCCATCAGCCTTCACTGCACGCCCACCCCCCTTCACTGCAGGCCCATCCCCCTGCTCCACACATCCATCCCCCTTCGCTGCACGCCCTTCCCCCTTTGCTAAATACCCAGAAGCTTTCACTGCATGCCCATCTCCCTTGTCTTCACACCCAGCCCCCTTAGCTGCACGCCCATCCCCCTTTGCTACA
>NW_020665189.1:1793190-1808635 GCF_002925995.2 Terrapene triunguis | reverse complement strand
CTCCTTCACTGCATGTCCATCCCCCTTCACTACACACCCATCCCCCTTCACTGCATGCCCACCCCCCTTCAATGCATGCCCATCCCCATTTTCTGCTGCCAGGGTCCCTTTTCAACTGGGCATTCTGGTAAAAAAACAGACACCTGGCAACCCTATCAGTCCCTTTTGCTTCATGCCCCTTTGCTGCACACCCATCCCCCTTCATTACCAACCCATCCCCCTTCACTGCACGCCTATCCCACTTCAATGCTCACCCACTCCCCTTCACTACAGGCCTCTCCTCCTTCGCTGCACACCCAGTCCCCTTCGCTGCACACCCAATCCCTTTTGCTACATGACTATTCCCCTTCGCTGCACGCCCATCCCCATTCGCTTCACACCCAGTCTCCTTCACAGCACGCCTTTCCCCCTTCACTGCTTGACCAGTCCCTAGGGTCAGGGCCGGCTCCAGGCACCAGCCGACCGGCCCTGTCTAGCGTTGACAACTTTCTAATCGCACAAAACCAAACACCCTTGCCCTGCCCCTTCCCTGAGGCCCCACCCCCGCTCACTCCATCTCCCTCCCTCTGTTGCTCATTCTCTCCCCACCCTCACTCGTTTCCTCATTGTCACCGGGCTGGGGTAGCAGGTTGGGGTTGTGGGGGGGTGAGGGCTTTGGCTGGGGATGCGGGCTCTGGGGTGGGGCCGGGGATGAGGGGTTTGGGGTGTGGGAGGGCGCCCAGGGCTGGGGGTTGTGGTGTGGGAGGGGTGAGGGCTCTGGCTGGGGTTGGGGTGTAGGCTCTGTCGTGGGTCTGGGAATGAGCAGTTTGGGGTGCAGGAGGGGGCTTTGGGGTGGGGGTGGGGCCAAGGGGTTCGAGTGTGGGAGGGGCTCCAGGCTGAGGAGGGGTTGGGGTGTGGGAGGAGGTGCAGGGTGCGGACTCCGGGAGGGAGTTCGGGTGCGGGAGGGGGCTCCGGGCTGGGACAGGGGGTTGGGACACGGGAGGGGATGAGGGGTGCGGGCTCCGGGCGGTGCTGACTTTGGGTTGCTCCCAGAAGCAATGACATGTCCCTCCAGCTCCTAGGTGGAGGCGCGGCCAGGCAGCTCTGCGCACTGCCTCCGCCCATAGGCACCGCCCCCACAGCTCCAATTCACCATGGTTCCCAGCCAATGGGAGGTGCGGAGCTGATGCTTGGGTTGGGGGCAGCACACTGAGTCCCTGTGGCCACCCCCGAACCAGAGCGACATGCTGGCCAGTTCCCAGGAGCCATGTGAAGCTGGGTAGGGAGCCTGCCTGTGTCGCCAACCGGCCTTTTAACAGCCCAGTTAGCGGTGATGACCGGAGCTGCCAGGGTCCCTTTTCAACTGGGCATTCTGGTAAAAAAACAGACACCTGGCAACCCTATCAGTCCCTTTTGCTTCATGCCCCTTTGCTGCACACCCATCCCCCTTCATTACCAACCCATCCCCCTTCACTGCACGCCTATCCCACTTCAATGCTCACCCACTCCCCTTCACTACAGGCCTCTCCTCCTTCGCTGCACACCCAGTCCCCTTCGCTGCACACCCAATCCCCTTCGCTACACACCCAGGCCTGGTCTACACTACGAGTTTAGGTCGACTTTAGCCGCGTTAAATCGACTTAAGCCTGGACACGTTTACACTACGAAGCCCTTTCTGTCGACTTAAAGGGCCCTTTAAACCGGTTTCCTAACACCACCTCGACAAGGGGATTAGCGATAAAATCGGCCTTAGGGGGTCGGAATTGGGTTAGTGTGGACGGAATTCGACATTACTGGCCTCCGGGAGCTATCCCACAGTGCTTCATTGTGACCGCTCTGGACAGCACTCTCATCTCAGATGCACTGGCCAGGTAGACAGGAAAAGCCCCGCGAACGTTTGCATTTCATTTCCTGTTTGCTCAGCGTGGAGAGCACAGGTGACCATGCAGAGCCCATCAGCACAGGTAACCGTGATGGAGTCCCAGTCCCAGTCCCAGGATCGCAGAAGAGCTCCAGCCTGGACCGAGCGGGAGGTACGGGATCTGATCGCCATCTGGGGAGATGAATCAGTGCTCGCCGAACTCCGAAGCAGTAAAAGAAATGGCAAAACATTACAAAAGATCTCCAAGGCCATGAAGGACAGAGGCCATAACAGGGATGCACAGCAGTGCCGCGTGAAAATTAAGGAGCTAAGGCAAGCCTACCACAAAGTCAGAGACGCAAACGGAAGGTCCGGGGCAGAGCCGCAAACATGCCGCTACTACGCGGAGCTGCATGCCATTCTAGGGGGTGCAGCCACCACTAGCCCAAGCGTGTTCTATGAGTCCCTCTCTGGAAACGGGGAAGCGGGTTCGGCGGACGAGGAAGATGAGGATGGAGAGAACATAGATAGCTCACAGCAGCAAGGAAGCGGAGAAACCAGTTACCCCAACAGCCAGGATATGTTTGTCACCCTGGACCTGGAAACAGTAACCCCCGAACTCACCCAAGACCCTGAGGGCACACAGGGGACCTCTGGTGAGTGTACCTTTGCAAAAATTACACATGGTTTAAAAGCAAGCGTGTTTAATGATTAATGATTAATTTGCCCTGGCAATCGCGGCCAGTACAGCTACTGGAAAAGTCTGTTAACGTGTATGGGGATGGAGCGGAAATCCTCCAGGGACATCTCCAGAAAGCTCTCCTTCATGTACTCCCAAAGCCTTTGCAAAAGGTTTCTGGGGAGGGCTGCCTTATCCTGTCCGCCATGGTAGGACACTTTGCCACGCCAGGCCAGTAGCACGTAGTCTGGAATCATTGCATAACAAAGCATGGCAGCGTATGGTCCCGGTGTTTGCTGGCATGCAGACAACATCCATTCCTTATCGCTCTTTGTTATCCTCAGGAGAGTGATATCATTCACGGTCACCTGGTTGAAATGGGGCAATTTTATTAAGGGGACATTCAGAGGTGCCCCTTCCTGCTCTGCTGAACAGAAATATTCCCCGCTGTTAGCCACGCGGTGGGGGGGAGGGGTGAAGTGATCATCCCAGAGAATTGGGTGTGTGGGGGAGGGGAATTAGTTGGGTTTGTGCTGCATGTTAACCCTGAAACCGCAGCCCCTCCTTTTACATTGCAAACCCATTTTAAATGGCCAACCCAACGGGTGCTTGGTATGGTTAATGAGAGCAGTACTGTTTGAAACCATCCCCACATGTTAAGAAGGTTAAAAAAGCCAAAAGACTGTGTCTTACCATGGCTGCCTGCAAGCTGAAATCTGTGGCCTGGCACTGCGTGAGTTATCTCTCACACCAAACCGGCAGGCCCTCAATATAAGAGGAAAAATGTGACCTTGTAACGAAATCACATGTGCTGTGTAATGTGAACAGCAAAATTTAACGTGAAAGAGTGTACCCATTGTTCTCTAAAATGTGTCTTTTTTTAACCACCTCTCCCTTCTCCTCCACCAGCTGCAAATCTTTCTCCTTCACAGAGGCTAGTGAAGATTCGAAAGCGAAAGCGAAGGACGCGTGATGAAATGTTTACAGAACTACGGACTGCCTCCCACGCTGACAGAGCACAGCAGAATGCGTGGAGGCAGTCAATGACTGATTATAGAAAAGCCCAATATGAGCGAGAGGAGAGGTGGCGTGCTGAATCGCGGGCTGAAGATGAGAGGTGGCGTCAGCTTGCACACAGAAGGCAAGAGTCGATGCTCCGGCTGCTGGAGCATCAAACTGATATGCTCCAGCGTATGGTTGAGCTGCAGGAAAGGCAGCAGGAGCAGAGACCGCCGCTACAGCCCCTGTGTAACCAACAGCCCTCCTCCCCAAGTTCCATAGCCTCCTCACCCAGACGCCCAAGAACACGGTGGGGGGGCCTCCGGCCACCCAGTCACTCCACCCCAGATGATTGCCCTAGCATCAGAAGGCTGGCCTTCAATAAGAGTTAAAGTTTTAAACTGCAGTGTGTCCTTTTCCTTCCCTCCTCCCCCACCCATCCCGGGCTACCTTTGCAATTATCCCCCTAGTTGTGTGATGAATTAATAAAGAATGAATGAATGTGAAGTAACAATGACTTTATTGCCTCTGCAAGTGGTGCTTGAAGGGGGGAGGGTAGGGGAGGGTGGGGTGGTTGGTTTACAGGGAAGTAGAGTTAACCGGGTGGGTGGGGGGGGCGGAGATTTCATCAAGGAGAAACAAACAGAAGTTTCACACCATAGCCTGGCCAGTCACAAAACTCGTTTTCAAAGCTTCTCTGATGCGCACCGCGCCATGCTGTGCTCCTCTAACCGCCCTGGTGTCTGGCTGCGCGTAATCAGCGGCCAGGCGATTTGCCTCAACCTCCCACCCCGCCATAAATGTCTTCCCCTTACTCTCACAGATATTGTGGAGCGCACAGCAAGCAGCAATAACAATGGGGATATTCTTTTCGCTAAGGTCTGAGCGAGTCAGTAAGCTGCGCCAGCGCGCTTTTAAACGTCCAAATGCACATTCTACCACCATTCGGCACTTGCTCAGCCTGTAGTTGAACAGGTCCTGACTCCTGTCCAGGCTGCCTGTGTACGGCTTCATGAGCCATGGCATTAAGGGGTAGGCTGGGTCCCCAAGGATCACGATAGGCATTTCAACATCCCCAACGGTTATTTTCTGGTCTGGGAAGAAAGTCCCTTCCTCCAGCTTTCGAAACAGAACAGAGTGCCTGAAGACGCGAGCATCATGTACCCTTCCCGGCCAGCCCACGTTGATGTTGGTGAAACGTCCCTTGTGATCCACCAGGGCTTGCAGCAGCATTGAAAAGTACCCCTTGCGGTTTATGTACTCGGTGGCTTGGTGCTCCGGTGCCAAGATAGGGATATGGGTTCCGTCTATCGCCCCACCACAGTTTGGGAATCCCATTGCAGCAAAGCCATCCACTATGGCCTGCACGTTTCCCAGAGTCACTACCCTTGATATCACCAGGTCTCTCATTGCCCTGGCAACTTGGATCACAGCAGCCCCCACAGTATATTTGCCCACTCTAAATTGATTCCCGACTGACCGGTAGCTGTCTGGCGTTGCAAGCTTCCACAGGGCTATCGCCACTCGCTTCTCAACTGTGAGGGCTGCTCTCATCCTGGTATTCTGGCGCTTCAGGGCAGGGGAAAGCAAGTCACAAAGTTCCATGAAAGTGCCCTTACGCATGCGAAAGTTTTGCAGCCACTGGGAATCGTCCCACACCTGCAGCACGATGCGGTCCCACCAGTCTGTGCTTGTTTCCCGGGCCCAGAATCGGCGTTCCACGGCATCAACCTGCCCCAGGAACACCATGATTTCCACATTGCTGGGGCCTGTGCCTTGTGAGAGGTCTATGTCCATGTCCATTTCCTCATCACTCTCGTGGCCGCGCTGCAATCGCCTCCTCGGCTGGTCCCGGTTTTCCTTTGGCATGTCCAGGCTCTGCATATACTCCAGGACAATGCGCGTGGTGTTCATAGTGCTCATAATTGCCGCGGTGATCTGAGCGGGCTCCATGATCCCAGTGCTAGCTATGGCATCTGGTCTGAAAAAAGGCGCGAAACTAGTATCTGACGGACCAGGAGAGGGAGGGAGGGAGGGAGGGGCGAGTGACGACATGGCGTACAGGTACAGGGAATTAAAATCAAGAAAGGTGGCTGTGCATCAGGGAGAAACACAAACAACTGTCACACAGAATGGCCCCCCCCCCCAAGATTTAACTCAAAAGCCTGGGTTTAGCAGGCCGTTGATTTGACGGAGGGAGGGGGGAAGGAAATGAATACAGAACAAATCTATTTTTTACATCTTAAGACGACGGTGCAGCATGACTGATAGCCCTCAGCATTTTCTGGGCGCTTGGCAGTTAGCTTTCAGGCCTATTGCACGATCTGCTGCTCAGGGAAGACTCTGCTAACGTGCGATGATCCAACAGGGCGCTTGGCAGAAAATGGCATACTATGACTGATAACCATCATCATCAAGACAGTTCCATAGGACTGAGCATGTCTGCCCAGGTGCCCATGATCAACAGCCACTGCTGTACAACGAGGACGGTTACCAGTTGTAATAAATCATCTACTGCCAAAAGGCAAAAGGCAAGGGGCTGGTGCAATGCAGCCCCACGGCTGCCGGCACCCAGATCACCAATGAAGGCTACCAGTCATGCTGCACCATCTACCGCCAAAAGGCAGTTAGCTGCTGCTGCTGTGTAGCAATGCAGTCCCACGTCTGCCAGCACCCAGATGACATATGGTGACGGTGAGCTGAGCTGAGCGGGCTCCATGCTTGCCGTGCTTTGTTGTCTGCACAGGTAACCCAGGTAAAAAGGCGCGAATCTATTGTCTGCCGTTGCTCTGACGGAGGGGGAGGGGCCTGACGACATGTACCCAGAACCCCCCGCGACACTGTTTTGCATCATTCGGGCATTGGGATCTCAACCCATAATTCCAATGGGTGGCGGAGACTGCGGGAACTGTGGGATAGCTACCCATAGTGCAATGCTCCGGAAGTCGACGCTAGCCTCGGTACTGTGGACGCGGTCCGCCGACTAGAGCACTTAGAGCATTTTATGTGGGGACACACACAATCGGCTGTATACAACCGATTTCTATAAAACTGGCTTCTATTAATTCGATCTAATTTCGTAGTGTAGACATACCCTCAGAGTCTCAGGCCAGGCATGAGGCAGGAATGGGCTTGTTCGCCTCAGAGACGGGCCTGGAAGGATTTGATTTTATTGGTAAATGTTGGTGCACAGCGATTTCACCGGACACCACAAAGCAACAAACCAATATTACCACTGAGCATCACGGAAATGTACAGCTAGACAAAGGAAGTAAACCGCTGCGTGAGAACTTCTGAGAGTTTGCTTTCAGGCTATTTACTTTGTACATTCTGCCTGTGATGTTGATAATTTGTTTTTTAACAGTTATAAAGCTTTAACTTTTTGAATCTCAGTGTCTATGTTCATTAAATCATTATTGTCTGACTCCCCCCCTCATTGTCTGACACCCCCCTCATTTCTCCCAAATGTGAAAATTTTAATTGATAGAAAAAAATCCTTAAAAATAACCATCAATATTATCTGTTGAAATTATAAAAAATAAACCTGGCCCGCTGATAAGCCGAGGGCCACTTAGACAGAGCGACCGAGCAGGAGACAGATCTGTGTCTGTTCCATGGATTTTTAATATCCCTGGTAATTATTATTCTTGTGCAGACCCGGGATGGCAAACAGCACAATTTTCAAAGACAGATGCTGTGCCTGGAGAAAGAATGGGTGGGATTTCCCAGAGCCCGCTAGCTGCCCTGGGGACAGAGCTGGACCATGTGGCCTGCTGCTGAATAGCCCAGCCAATGCCTATGGCATTTGTCTGCGTGAGATAGGGGGAGTTCAGTGCATGGTTGATAACTGGGGGATTCTCTCTTCAGCCAGCTGGGCAGTGAGAGGAGAGGCAGGAAGCCTCGTGTCTGTGGGCGCGGTGAGCGAAGGCAGGCATGGGAGCCACCGGCACACTCAGCAGGTTGTAAAGTTCCGCTCCTCCAAAATGTCTGCCCAGCCCCTGGCAAATGGCTCTTCTCAGTCCCTCAAAGTGTGTGAGGGAATTTTGTCCCATGGTAGAGCTGAGCATGACTCGGAAACAGTGTGTGTGTGTGTGCGCGTCCCTGCTGGAGGGGACAAGTCCCCTGCTCTGTGTGTCCCTGCTGGAGGGGACAAGCTGGGGTGGGATGGACGGAGGTGCAGGAGCAGTGCTGCGGGAACATTGCTCAGTGCTGGGGTGGGAGGGATGCAGGAGCAGGGCTGAGGGGACGTTGCTGTGACTAGCCAACATGGCTGTGTGGAGTGGCTGGGAGAACTCATACGCAGGTCACTGGATGCCTTCGTGGGCTTGTGATGGACAGACTTACTGCCCGAGGTGCTCAGTAAAGCCCTGACTGGACTCTGGCACCAGCAATTCCCAGAGGAGCTGAGCCATGAGCATATTACTCTGGCTCTTCTGCCTGTGTGTGCGCATGCGTGTGCATGCGTGTGTGCCTGCCCATGATGATGCACGTGTGGGCACATGTGTGCGCACGGGAAAGTGTGGGGCTCCAGCGCTGGTTCCCTTTCTCCCAGTCCAGCCTGCGCTCCACCCCAGGGGATACAGTAACTCAGTGGGCGGCATGAGGCAGGTGAGATCCCAGTGACATTTACACTGTGCAAAAGGGCACTTTAATAAAGCCGAGCGAGCGGCTCCCACGGCAAACAGCACGCGGGACCGCGCAGCCCAATGGGGGCTGCTGGGTTTTTTTCCTCTTTAATTGCGGTGTGTTTTCTGCTCTCCTTCTTTGCCATGGCAACGCCTGCCTGGCGTGCGACTGTGCCTCCAGCGCACATTGTTTGGGAAAGGTCACTCGTGGTGCTGGTGGGCTCGGCAGAGTGACGGCTTTTATTTTTACATATTTATGAACTAGAAGCTTGAAGGTAATTACAGCCCCTTCACAGGCCTTCATCTCCCCATTCCCGCTCTTTGTGTGGAGACAGACACTCCAGGCTCGTTCCAGGGGGCTGATCAAACCTGCAAACAAACACCACAGCACTGGGTGCTTCTGTACACATGCGCCGCGCCACACTTCTAGCCAGGGAGAGAATGCTAACAGCTGCAAAGTGGGAACTGCCTCCCAAGGCCCAGCTCCTGCACTCCCAGCTTCTCCCACCAGGGGGCACTGTGGGGAGCAGGGCAGAGCACTGGCTGGGGGGAGCTCCCATCAACTCCAGCCCCAGCCTATCCCAGCAGGGGGTGCTGTGGGGAGCAGGGCAGGAGCGCTAGATGGGGTGGGGGGAAACTCATGAAGGGAGGTGGGAGTTGCGGGTCAAGGAACGAGGGCAGAGCCTCCCGCTTAGCATTCCAGAAGGGGACCAGGTAGGGTGTTGCCCATCCCAGCACTGTCCCGCAGCCTGGCGAGGGCGCAGTGAATGCCATGTCTCCCTGCCATACCCAGGGCAGCTCAGGAGCAGTCTCTGATCCTGTTAGGAGCTTGTAGGGACATGGGGCCTGGTTTCGGTTTGCCTGGCTGTGATCCAGGTCCTGAGCACCTTCCCAGTGGGCCCTGCAGAGCCCCTGGCAGCGTCAGCTCCAGCCCTCCTCTGGGGCAGGGTCATGCATGACTGATCCAGCCACCTTGTGCCCTCTCCTGCCAGCCAGCCGGGTAGGGGCTGCCAAGGGGCTCGGTGGGGCTAGGACCAGTGCCCTGGGCTGGCACGACAGGTGGTGCAGTGACAAGGCTCTGAGCCCTGGCGTGCCCACAGCAGGTCGCAGTCCTGGGCCCTCGTGCTGGGCCGGGGGTTCCTCTGCCTGCTGCCAGATTCGCTCTCCAGGGCGATGGACATGGCACCCGAACGGGACAGGGCGAACGGGGTCAGAACAAGCACCAGCCCCTCCCCTGAGCCTTCAGCCAGGACTAACCATGAACTTGGACTTCCTGGGCAGGGTCCCAGTCCCCCACCTGCTCCTGGAACTTTTCCCACGGCGAGGTACACTGGGGTAGCTGGGTGGCCCTGAGCTGGCCAGGCCTTTCCCTCAGTGGGAGCAGCCACAGTCCAGCACCTTGGGGCTGGATTCCCCTCCAGGACCGCGGCTCAAAGTGAGGTGAGGGGATCTGAGCTCCGCAGCCCTCCTGCCACACTCAGCACTGATTGATGCAGGTTTGGACCTGCAGTGCCCTGGGGTCTGGAGCAATGTGTGGGTGCACTCTGGACAGGGAGCATGCATGCCCAAAGGCCCAGCCATGGGGAACGGTCCTACCACACGGCAGGCCCCTGGGGAGGGCGTGCCATGTTACTAGTGCCTGGGGCCCATGGGGCAGGGCGTGCCGTGCTCCTAGTGCCCAGGAGGCCTGTGGGGCAGAGCATAGTTTCATAGAATCATAGAATATTAGGGTTGGAAGAGACCTCAGGAGGTCATCTAGTCCAACCCCCTGCTCAAAGCAGTACCAACACCAACTAAATCATCCCAGCCAAGGCTTTGTCAAGCCGGGCCTTAAAAACCTCTAAGAATGGAGATTCCACCACCTCCCGAGGTAACCCATTCCAGTGCTTCACCACCCTCCTAGTGAAATAGTGTTTCCTAATATCCAGTCTAGACCTCCCCCACTGTAACTTGTGACCATTGCTTCTTGTTCTGTCATCTGCCACCACTGAGAACAGCCTAGCTCCATCCTCTTTGGAACCCCCCTTCAGGTAGTTGAAGGCTGCTATCAAATCCCCCCTCACTCTTCTCTTCTGCAGACTAAGCAAGCCTAGTTCCCTCAGCCTCTCCTCATAAGTCAGGTGCCCCAGCCCCCTGATCATTTTTTTTGCCCTCCGCTGAACTCTTTCCAATTTGTCCACATCCCTTCTGTAATGGGGGGACCAAAACTGGATGCAGTATTCCAGGTGTGGCCTCACCAGTGTCGAATAGAGGGGAATAATCACTTTCCTTGATCTACTGGCAATGCTCCTACTAATACAGCCCAAAATGCCGTTATCCTTCTTGGCAACAAAGGGACACTGTTGACTCATATCCAGCTACTCGTCCACTGTAATCCCCAGGTCCTTTTCTGCAGAACTCCTGCTTAGCCAGTCAGTCCCCAGCCTGTAGCAGTGCATGGGATTCTTTCTTCCTAAGTGCAGGACTCTGCACTTGTCCTTGCTGAACCTCATCAGATTTCTTTTGCCCCAATCCTCCAATTTGTCTAGGTCTGGACCCTATCCCTACCCTCCAGTTTATCTACTTCTGCTCCCAGCTTAGTGTCATCTGCAAACTTGCTGAGGGTGCAATTAATCCCATCATCCAGATCATTAATAAAGATGTTGAACAAAATCGGCCCCAGGACCGACCCCTGGGGCACTCCGCTTGATACCGGCTGCCAACTAGACATCGAGCCATTGATCACTACCCGTTGAGCCCGACGATCTAGTCATCTTTCTATCCACCTTATAGTCCATTCATCCAATCCATACTTTTTTAACTTGCTGGCAAGAATACTGTGGGAGACCGTATCAAAAGCTTTGCTAAAGTCAAGATATATCACATCCACCACTTTCCCCATATCCACAGAGCCAGTTATCTCATCATAGAAGGCAATCAGGTTGGTCAGGCATGACTTGCCCTGGGTGAATCCATGTTGACTGTTCCTGATCACCTTCCTCTCCTCCAAGTGCTTCAAAATGGATTCCTTGAGGACCTGCTCCATGATTTTGATTTTGACTGAAGTGAGGCTTCTACTTCCCCTGCCAATTCTTCCCTGTTTGTGAGCAGCATGTTAAGAGGAGCACGGCCCCTAGTCGGTTCACTTGTACCAGGAAGTTGTCCCCAACACTCTCTAAGAACTTCCTGGATTGTCTATGCACTGCTGTATTGCTCTCCCAGCAGATGTCAGCAGATTGCTTTCCCAGCAGATGTCATGCTCTCCCAGCTCCTAGTTCCCAGGAGGCCCACGGGGCAGGGCATGCCATGCTCCTAGTGCCTGGGAGGCCTGTGGGGCAGGGCGTGCCATGGACCCCTCATGGGGGCAGCAAGATTGAGAGCCAGGGTGGAGATTAGCCCACAGCACCTGCTACCCTTGGCATGGGAGGGGACGAGCCCCAGCAGCAGCTGTGGGGCAAAAAGTGTTGGGGCGTGAGAAGCTGGAGTCTCTAGGGTGCCCGGCTGTGGGTCCAGTGCAGCCCTGCGCGGCTCAGAGCCCACAGGGAAAGTGTAGGGTTAAACATTCAAATGCACTCCCTGCGCATTTTGTAAAGCTCAAGAGCACTTCCAGTGCCGTGTTACTCACAAGCCACTTCCCCTGCTGGCCGCAGCCTCCCTGCTTAATTAGTTTTCAGAATGATACATTTTTAAAGTCATTATTTCCAGACATGTTCAAAGTTAGAGCATTTACTCTGCTCCAGTTCATAGGCAGCTCCCTCCGGCTGCCTGCTCCTCTCAGCCCACTGTCAAATCTCCCAGCCTGTATGCTTCCCCCCCAGCCCACTGGCTTCCCATCCAGCCTGGTCGCTCCTCCGCAGACCCCTTGCTCACTCCCCCCACTCCAGCCTGCTTGTCCCAGTTCCATCTTCCCACACCATGGGCACGGGGAGCTCGCAGCCAGGACTCTGCTGCCTTGCCCTGCAGTTGTCCGATTCCCCCAGGGTCTGGTCCAGGACATTCTCCCAGCAGGCAGTGGCTAGCTGCTCCCCAACCCAGTGCAGGACTTGTGTTTGGTGCCTACAAGGAACATGTGGTGTCTCCACCAAAGGGGGTGTCTGCAGGAGGAGCTGGAGCCCAGCCCAGCTTTCCCCACAGCGTCCCAGACTCTCTAATCGCAGAAAACCAAACACCCTTTGCCCCACCCACTGCATAAACTGATGCGGTTCAACAAGGACAAGAGCAGAGTCCTGCACTTAGGATGGAAGAATCCCATGCACTGCTACAGACTAGGGACCGAGTGGCTAGGCAGCAGTTCTGTAGAAAAGGACCTAGGGGTTACAGTGGACGAGAAGTTGGATATGAGTCAACAGTGTGCCCTTGTTGCCAAGAAGGCTAACGGTGTTTTGGGCTGTGTAAGTAGGGGCATTGCCAGCAGATCGAGGGATGTGATCATTCCCCTCTATTCGGCATTGGTGAGGCCTCATCTGGAGTACTGTGTCCAGTTTTGGGCCCCACACTACAAGAAGGAGGTAGAAAAATTGGAAAGAGTCCAGCAGAGGGCAACAAAAATGATTAGGGGGCTGGAGCACATGATTTATGAGGAGAGGCTGAGGGAACTGGGATTATTTAGTCTGCAGAAGAGAAGAGTGAGGGGTAGGGTGACCAGATGTCCCAATTTTATAGGGACAGTCCCGATTTGGTCCTGCTTTGAGCAGGGGGTTGGACTAGATGACAACCCTGATATTCTATGATAATATGATTCTATGATTGCCCCACCCCTTCCCAAGGCCCCGCCCTTCCCCACCCCTTCTCCGAGGCCCCGCTTCTCCTCACTCCATCCCTACATCACTCGCTCTTCCCCACCCTCGCTCACTTGCTCACTTTCACCGGACACCTGGTCACCCTAATCCTGGGGTGGGAGGAAACTGCCTTTTGCTTTGAATCTAGGTCAGGAAACTGGCCAGCTGGAGGAGGAAGAATTCCCCTGGCTGGGACTGTGGGGGACCAGGTCTCCTCTGGGTCTCCCACCTCTCCCACAGCCACTGGCTCCTCCCATACCATGGCTACTGGTCCTCTCACACCACAGCCACCGGCTCATCCCACAACACAGCCACCAGCTCCTCCCCCACCACAGCTTCCTTGGGTTCTGTTGGTATTACTGGCTCTTCGTTAAGGGATATTCTACTATTGTTTGTCCCTTGAATGAGCTGATACCAGACACCCCGAGAAGATGTACATTTGAGAGAACCAAGAGGCCCAATCCCAAAGATAGAGAGCCGTCTGGTGAGTGAGGGACACTAGATGTGCACATGCTTTCTGCATAGTGTTTTGATCAAGAGTCTCACGGAAGCTCCTGTTCTAGCATTTGCCTGCTCAGACGAACCGTCTTTGTGGCATGTGTATGCCTGTCTGGCTGGCCTGGGTACTGTGCTGCATCAGGAATGCCCTGGAAGCCATCGTCCTGTATCATAGAATCATAGAAGGTTAGGACTGGAAGAGACCTTAGGAGGTCATCTAGTCCAAGCCCCCGCTGAAAGCAGGACCAACACCAACTAAATCATCCCAGACAGGGCTTTGTCAAGCCAGGCTTTAAAAACCTCTAAGGATGGAGATTCCACCACCTCCCTAGGTAACCCATTCCAGTGCTTCACCACCCTCCTAGTGAAATAGTGAAAGAGCCGCAGTCTAACATCTTCAGAGAGGAACTGCCCAGTGCATGAGCTGCAGTTCTTGGCATTGAAATCAGCGGTGGTAGAAACGTCTCATGATTACTTATCCGGAGCAGTGTCCCATCAGAACTGATAACTCGCTCACATATGAAATCAGCCAAATTGGATGCAGCTGGACATCGCTGATTAGCTGTGCTAGCTGTGTGTGACTTTCACATTCAGCATCAGCCCGGGAAAAGCAATATTGCTGCTGATGTTCTGGCTTTTTCTCCACATGGCCAACTGGCCTAGCAACGTGTGGTTGGAAATATCAGCACCAGGAGAGGGCATTGTGCAAATTGCTGTCTACCCAAACTAGATTTAAAACACCCAGTGTAGACAGAGTAATAGAGATCATGGGTGGCGCGTGACTCCCGCATTTGGGGAGGCTGGGCCTGAGCCATGGCCCTACCCCTTGCTCTTCCCCAAGGCCCGCCCCCGCTCAGCCTCCTCCCCTTGAAGCCCCACTCACGCTCCACTCTACTCCACCCCCAGGCCCTTCTCCCACTCGACCCCCTCCCCTGAGGCCCCCCCCCACCTGCTTGCGCCTCTTCATCCCCTCCCCCGAGGGGCCCGCTGCCTGTACCTCTCTGCCCCTCGGGGGCCGCAGTGGAGAAACATGGTCGGCAGTTGTCTTGCGGGAGGGGGCAGAGTGGGGACAGGAAGAGGAGCGGGGCCACAGGGGAAGAGCAGGATGCAGGAGTGGGGCCTCGGAGTGGACCGTGGGCAGGGCCACGTCCTGGCTGCCTTTTCAGTGGCTCTCCACAAGCGGCAGGATAGTCACCGCATCCTGTCTGGGGAGGCTTAGCCTCCCCTGGCCTATTATATCTGTCACCCATGGTAAAGATGCTGGGAGCTCCCCCTGAAGACTGCTCCTGCGGTATCCATGTTGTGTTGCTAACTTGAACCTCACCTCCCTGCCTCAGCTTAGTTGTGAAGACCTCAAGAAAGCACAAATGGCATATCCTACTCTCAAAGACACTGTTGTAGCTAAAATACAATGAAAACCACCTGCCTGGGCTAAATCTACTCACCCTGATGTTTGACTTATGCTTCGAGAGGTGGACAAGTTGCTAGTACAAGGAGACTTGTTGTATTGAACCATCTGTAACCACTGGATCATACTTTGAGACAGTTCGTATTGCCGAAGGAATATCGCTAAATTGTGCTTAAGTCCCTACACGATGGCAGAGGGGACATGGGAATTGACAAACATATTGACCTAGTCAGACACCAATTCTATTGGCCTCATCTAGCTCTAGGGTTGCCAGGTGTCCAGTTTTCAACCGGAATGCCTGGTCAAAAGGGGACCCTGGCAGCTCCAGTCAGCACCTCTGACCAGGCCATTAAAAGTGTAGTCGGCGGCGCAGTGGGGCTAAGGCAGGCTTGGAAGCGGCTGGCATGTTCCTGTGGCCCCTAGGCATTGGGTGGCCACAGGGGCTCTGCACACTGCTCCCTCCCCGAGTGCCGGCTCCACAGCTGCCATTGGCCGGGAACCCTCCTCCCGCACTCCAAACCCCTTGGCCTCAGCCCGGAGGCCCCTTCTGCATTCCAAACTCCTCATCCTGGCCCCACCCCAGAGCCCACACCCCCAGCCAGATCCCTCCCCCTCCCCTACACCCCAACCTCCTGCCCC
>NW_020665189.1:1729742-1778190 GCF_002925995.2 Terrapene triunguis | reverse complement strand
GGACATGTCCGGGGAAACCCGGACGGATGGTAACCCTAAGTTAGGTCAATCTAATTTTTCAAGTGTAGACCAGGGCTAAGACAAGAGACACCCGCCAGACACAGTCAGCCAGATGGGGCCATCCAAGGAAACAATTAGACCATGTTGGTGAATGTGACTGGTACTGGTCTCAGCAGCTCAACTGCTGGCATGTTATGTGCAGGCATCCCGGCTCAGGAAAGTGAGGAGGGATGTGAAGGCGGCTAACGAGGTGGCTTTGTGGCAGTGTATGGGTAGCTCCTCCCAAGTGCTGCGGAGCTATCAGAGAAAGCACCAAAGGGCTTGTTTGAGAATGTAACAAGGGGCAATGGAGATGGCAGCACAGGCC
This sequence comes from Terrapene triunguis, assembly GCF_002925995.2. NCBI lineage: Eukaryota > Metazoa > Chordata > Testudines > Emydidae > Terrapene > Terrapene triunguis. The sequence continues at coordinate 1,777,823 of NW_020665189.1, read as the reverse complement.
AATCAGAGGCGGAGGCAATGGCGCTCGGGTGGGGTGAGGCCATGGAGGTGAAAACAAGCAGCTTCTGTTTGGCACAGAGCCAGCGGAGAGAAATTACCCCTGGGCCCTCCCCCTCATTCACCATTGGCTGGACCCCCGATCCCAATCCCAGAACATCCCTGGTGTCACCACAGCAGCTGCTCAAATTGGCAGGGAGTCAGCTGAAATGTGGGGGAGGAGCCGTGTGACTTCCCTGCTCTCCCGACAGCAAGTGCCCATTCCCACCTCAGGGAACCCTGCAGCTGGGAGCAGCTCTCTCCTGGCATCAGAGGGAATCTCCCTGGCTGCGCTGTCTCAGCAGGGCCTCTCCCGGGTGGCTTCCCAGAGTGTCTACGAGGCCCGGGGTTGGGGCCTGGTCTCCAGCAGGGACTGGGTGCTCACAGGTCATGCAGCTCCGCACTGCTCAGGGCGAGTCTCAGTTGGGGACGGGGGGTCAGATAATCCGGCCTGTGTTTACCACCTCCACCATGTGCCCGGAGATGGGGAAAGTCATCAATAAACCTAGATTAAAAGAGTGAGCAACAGCGTATGCAACGCTATACATTCATGAATGCACGGGACCAGGGGTCAGTTAAATAAGTGAGGACATTCAAGCAACAAGGTGCGAGAGGGAATATCTTTTATTGGACCAACTGCAGTTTGTGTCAGCGTGAAAACTTGTCTCTCTCACCAGCTGCAATTGGTCCAATAAAAGCTACTCCCTCCCCGACCTGGTCTCTCTAACATCCCAGGACAGACACAGCTCCAGTGACATGACATTCGAGCAGTTACCTTAGCAGCAGGTAAGGGGGTTCTTGAGGCCTGGACACTAGCAGGTCCAAGCAAAGGACAAGACATCTTTGAAGTTATAGAAATGTAGGGCTGGGCAGGGACCTCAGGTCCAGCCCCCAGCACTGAGGCAGGACCAAGTAAACCCAGACCATCCCTGAAAGGGATTTGTCCAACCTGTTCTTGAAAACCTCTAGTGACAGGGACTCCACAGCCTCCCAGGGCACCCGTTCCTGTGCTTACCTATCCTGAGAGTTAGTTTTTCCTAATGTCTAACTTAAACCTTGCTGCAAATTAAGCCAATTACTCTTTGTCCTATCCTCAGTGGGCATGGAGATCAATTGATCACCATCCTCTTTAGAACAATCTTAAAATGTTTTTACATATTTCATTTCCCTCTTCAGCCTTCTCTTCTCTAGATTATACCTGCCTAGTTCTTTCAATCTAACCTCATAGGGATGTTTTCAAAACCTCTTATCCCTTGGACTCTCAAATTTGTCCACATCTTTCTTAAAGTGCGGTGCCCAAAACTGGACACAGTGCTCCCGCTGAGGCCTCACCAGTGCTGACAGTGAGCTCCTGTGTCTTATGTACGACCCTCCTGCTAATACACCCCAGAATGACATTTGCCCTTTCCCCAACAGCATCACACTGCTGACTCATATTCAATCTGTGATCCATTAGAACCCCTACGTCCTTTTCAGCAGTGCTACCACCTAAGTTCCCTGTAAGCTGTGCGGCCATGCAGCAGCCTATTTAGCGCCATGCAGGCACTCAGGGAACCCGCCCGGGGACCTGCCGCGGAGGGAGTGGCCTGGACCTGCCGTGGACGGGATGCCCTTCCGCCGGCCCCAACTCTGCTGTGGCCCAGCCCTGCCGCGGGTGCAGGGCCGTTCCTAGCTATTCTGGGGCCCTACGTGGCCCCCCCACGGGGTGGGGGGGGGGTCCCAGGTCTCCGTGGCGGGGAGGGTGGCTGGCCACAGGCCTCCGCGGGGGGGAAGGGCTGGCTTGGGGGGCAGGGCGGAACCACCACCCAGCACTCACCGGTGGCGCGGCTGGGGCCGGGCCACTGCACTTCCTGCTGCCGGTGAGTGCAGGCCCAGCCCTGCTGCAGTCCTCAGGGGAGTGGGGGCAGAGCTGGGGTGGGGAAGGGGCAGGGCGGGGGCAGGAAGAGGAGGGGCTGGGGTGGAGCAGGGGCAGGGGCCATGGGGAAGAGGCGGGGCAGGGGCTGGAGCAGCACGCAGCTGCGCAGGGTTCCTGGTGCCCTACACAGCTGCATACCTTGCTTATGGGTAAGGATGGCCCTGCTCGGGCGGGGCGGCATGGACCCAGGCACGGCTGGGGCAGCCAGGCCCGGCCTGGCCGGGCACTCCTCCCCCAGCCCAGACCTGCTGAGGCTGGGGAAGGGGTGCCTATCCTGCAACCCCAGCCCTGGAGCTGCCACAGCGGGTAGAGGCGCCTCTCCCCCCAAGCCCAGGTGCTGCTGCGGGAAGAGAGAGCTGGGGGGAGTCCTCTCTCCCTGCCGTAACCCTGGAGCACCCTCTGTGACGATGTTGCCTGTGGGAGCCAGCTGAGGTCACTCAATTAGGTTGAACTGCAAACAGAGTGGGGCAGACAAACCCCAAAAGCTGGTGGATATTCCAATACTTAGATTTACCAAGCCAGCACAAAACCACTTCTATAGTACCTCACTGGTTACTCAGAAGTCCAAACAATGCAGTTCCTTAAAGTACCCAGCCTCAGGCCTCCGTCCAGACACACATGTGAGATATGATGATGCTTACTGAAAATCTTATTTCATCATATAAAAGAAAAGGTTCCTCTGATCCCAAAGTACCAGCCACACACCCAGGTCCAATTATAACTTAGATCTTACCCAGAATACACGCTTATAGTCAATTCTTGTTAACTAAACTAAAATTTATTTAAAAAGAAAAGAGAGAGAGTGTTGGTTAAAAGATCAATATACATACAGACTTGAATTCAATTCTTGAGGTTCAGATACATAGCAGAGATGAGTTTGTAGTTGCCAAAAGTCCTTTTAGAAATAGTCCATAGGTTATAGTCCAATGTCCATATTCAGGGTGACTCCAGTCAGTGACTGGAGATTTCAATCCTTATGGCTCAGGGTTTCCAGTTCTTGAAACCCAAAGCAGATCTGAGATGAAGAAGGATTGTGTCCCAGGGTTTTTATACCTTTCCCGCAGCCTTTTGGCCTGAAAAAACAATAGGCTTAATTCTCCTTCTCCCAAACATCATGGCAATTAGCACAGGATAATTTATCCATTAAACAGTTCAGATACAGGTTACCACAACCTTCAAAGAGTCATATAGACAATAATGCTATTTCACTCAAGTATCTTCCTAAATATTAATACTCCTTTTTTGATCTTTGAATCAAAGCCATGTTAATAGACAAGACTTGTTTGCTTACATCACAAGACCTGAGCAAACATCTACCCTTCTATCTCTAATAATGCAGGCTTGCATTTCAGAGCTCTATTCATTTACATATCTTCCTAACCAGTCTCTAAAGTTTGGCCATAGGTCAGATCAGTTTGTGAGTTAATTAACTCTTTCTGGCCCTGTCATCTTTCAATGAGATATTATATTACACTCATAATGTCACACCCTCCGACACCCCAAACCCCTGATCCCCAGCCCCACCCCAGAGCCCTCACCCCCAGCTAGAGCCCTCATCCCATGCACCCCAACCCTCTGCCCTAGCCTTGAGCCCCCTCCCACACTCCAAACCCCTCAGCCCCACCCCCACCACATGAATTTTGTTACGTGCACTGATATGAAGGTGATGTGTCATATATCACCTCCATATCGGTGCACATAACAAAATTCATTCTGCACATACACGGGGAAAATTAGAGGGGACACTGGCTACCACCTAGCCATTTATTCCCTATTTTGTAGTTGTGCCTTTGACTTTTCCTTTCTCAGTGAAGTACTTTGTACTTGTCTTTACTGAATTTCATCGTATTGATTTCAGATCAACTCTCCAATTCATCAAGGTAATTTTGAATTCTAAGCTTGTCCTCCAAAGTACTGGCAACGCATCTTGGCATGGTGTTATCTGCAAATTTTATAAACACACTGTTCACTCCAGTATCCAAGTTGTTGATGAAAATATTGAATAGTACTGGAACCAGGACTACCCCTGTGGGATCCCACTAGATACACCCTCCACGTTGGACAGTGAACCATTGGTAACTGCTCTTTGAGTATGGTCTTTCAACCAATTGTGCACCCGCCTTATAGTCATTTCAGCTAGACCACATTTCCCTAGTTTACGTATGAGAATGTCATGAGAGCATGTCTAAAGCCTTACTGAAGTCCAGTTATATCACCTCTACTGCTTTCCCCCATCAACGAGGCCAGTAACCCCATCAAAGAAGGAAATTAGGTTGGTTTGGCATGATTTATTCTTGACAAATCCATCTATTACTTATCACTTAATTATCCTTTAGGTTTGAACAAACTGATTGTTAAATAATTTGTGCCGGTATCTTTCCGGGTATTGAAGTTGGGCTGACTGGTCTAGAGTTCCCTGGGTCCTCCATTTTCTCTTTTTGAAAGACAGACTATGCTTGCCCTTCTCCAGTCCTTTGGGACCTCACCCATTCTCCATGAGTTCTCAAAGATCATCCCTATTAGTTCAGAGGGAAGGCTCTGTTCCTTAGTTCCTGAAGTACTCCACGGTGAATTTTTTCAGGCACTGACGACTTGAATACATCTATATTATCTAAATATCTTTAACCCGTTCTTTCCCTATTCTGGCCCAAGAGCTTCCCACTTGTTCTTAATATTACTGTTTTAAGCACCAGATCACAATTCACTTTTTTAGTGAAGGATGAAGCAAAAAAGACATTACATTCTTCAGTCTTCTCTGTGTCATCTGCTATTTGCTCTCCTTCCCTGTTAAGTAATGGACCTACATCAGCATCATGTTATATCCATTAAAGAAATTACTAGAAAACCCAGTCTGGAGAGGGTATGATGCCTTTCTACAATACGAAATCACATACATACTACTAATGAGGGTTCAGATTCTGATCTCAGTTACATAGTAGTACATGTTTGACTTCACTGAAATTATTCTAGCTTTATGCGGGTATCATGGAGATTAGAATTTGATCCTCACTCTACAAAATATTCACAGGGACTCTTGCAGACCTTTTCTTCTGTATCATGGCTGTGCACTCTTTATACTTGGTTTTGGAGTACACAACATTTGGGCATATATACAAGACTGGCAATTGTTGCAGTGACCTCACAATATGTTGCTTGAAATTTTCAATGTTTATATGAATCTGAAATTCTAAGGAAGTGAAAATTACAACCCAGGTGAACTAAGCCCTTTGTTTTCAAAGGGTTTCATTCAGTCCTATCTACTCCTTTGTGGCCACCATTTGGAAATGTAGGGCTACTTTTGAAGCTTAAGGTTTTATTTGACAAAACCAGTGCATAGGCGAGAGTGAGAAGGGTGCTGTCATAGGAGATCTCCCATGACCTGTGATTATGCCCCACTGCTTTAGGGCTAGCACCGGTGTGTGCTGCGGTTTGTGACCCACATTGTCTCCTTTGCTAATGAGAACTGGGGATCCCGAGACTTAATCTGATGTTAAAAATGCTCCTAAGTGACTGATCAGTAATAAGGGGTGAACTCTCACCATTTTTATTATATCTGATCGTTATTACAGTGCCTGAGATCAGGGCCCCTCTCTGCTAAGTGCTGTGCACACCTCGGAAGAGACACTGTCTGCTGCAAAGAGTTTACAGTTGAAACAGGCAAGACATAGGAACATTTTCACCCCTATTCCCGGAGGGGGAACTGATGTCTGGCGAGACAGGGTGAGGCACTCCAATCACACACACAAAGTCTGTGGCAGAGTCAAGCATTTAACGCAAACCTGCTAGGTGCCAGCACTGCCTTAGCCACAGCTTGCCCTTCCACTGAGCTGCTATCCCTGCAAGAGCAACATTTCAAATTTCCCCTTACCGACCGGGTACAGAATGGCTACCAAAGGCTTCGAGGCTGCACAGCGAGGATCATGTTCCACCTTCCAGCTGATGCCCCAAGCCCACAGTGGGTGTCGACATTAGCATTTCCCCTCTAGCATTTCCCACCACTGCTAGCATGGCGGGGAGCCTGTTTTAGCCCAGCTTGGAGCAGGTCTAGCTAGTGGGGAGTTAAAGCACTGGGGCTCTGTCTACACCCACACCCTGCCCTCGCCAGCACCAGTGAGCTGCCCTGGTGTCAACAGTGGGAAATGTTGAGGGAAAGACCAATAGAGAGAGGGCTGCAGGGCAAGTGCAGGAGAAGCAAAGGGACTGGGCCGGCAGCTGACAGTGCTCAAAGCAGGTAATGCCCATGGAGAAGTAGCGTCAGGAGAGACATGGCTGGGACCTTGCTTGGGAGATGTGGAGCAGAAGGAGGGAAGATGGAAGAATGTGGCATCAGGGAAGGCTGGAGGTGACAGCAAGAGACAGAGGCATGGGGGATGGAGCCATTCCCACTGGCCACCTGCCACGTGTCTGGCCTGGACACAGTGGAGGCAGCCCCAGCGAACCCCCAAGCCCCCATTAAAGCTGGCTGTAGTCAGCGCAGACCGCAGCAGCACCTGAAATGTGCTAGGTGCTTTCCAAACCCAGAGGAAGGCAAACGCAGTCCCAGCCCCAAAGAGCAGCTTTAACGGGGGCTTGGGGGTTCGCTGGATGCAGAACTCCAGGCGTACGGAAAGCTAGCAAGAGCATATTGGAGTAGCAACGGCATATTGATGGAAACACTTCCACTTCCAGATCTCCAATGTTTAGTGCCACTGCTGTCCTTTACAGATGAGCATCTGGTTGTTTATGTTACAAGACCTGCACCATGCACTGGAGCAGCCTCTGCAGGACTTGACACAGCTTTCTGAAGGAGCCTTGAAAATGGAAAACCAGCTGGTGCAAAGGAGAATGTGGTGTTGTGATGGAGCAGGGAGCAGGGTGGATTTGACCTGGGAATGTTGCAGGGGAGTTACATTGGGGATGGGGGACTTACCTTGAAGGAAGATTCCTGAGCTGTAACCTGAACCAGGAGGGGGGTTGGGAGAAGTGACACCTTCTGGCCGGGAGACTGAACAAAGGAGAGGAGGAGCTGGGGGGTGGGGCAAGAGAGCTGCTGGAAGAGTTTTTAGTTTCAGTTTGGTGCTAGGTGGTGGAACGCAGGGAACCCCAAGGCTGAGGTCTAAGCTCCCTGCCCCCCAGAAGGACTTGACTGAGGGGTCCTGGTTGTATCTACAAGCTCTGTTGTAGCCTGCATTCCTATTGTCCAATAAACCTTTCGTTTTACTGGCTGGCTGAAAGTCACAGTGAATCGCAGGAAGTGGGGGTGCAGGGCCCTGACCCCCCCCCCCCACACTCCATGACAGGTGTGCTGGGAGCAGGGTATTTTCTGCATCTCCAGAGCTGAGGAGTTTGCACAGAAACCAAGTGCACAAAGCCCTCTGGTGCCTGGCCTCTAGAGGGTAGTGTAGGTAACATCCCCCATGGACCTTGACCTGCCTCCTAGGAGGTGCGGTGGGCAGAGCTCCCTTCCTGCAGGCCTGAGGATGTTTGCTTTAGCAGGGCTTGCCCCTGCGTACCTCCTAAGGGGCACAGGAGAAGAGCCCCAGAGCTGCAGGCCTGCTAATGACCCAAGGGACAGGAGCTGCACTGTTGTATACCCAGGAGGGGAGCTGAAGTGGGTTCCTCCCCTGCAGCCCTCCTGAAACAAGAAGTGGCCAGTGCAGCTGGACCAGGAACCATGCAAAGATCAGTGAGTGGTGGGGAACAAAAGCGAGTCCCTAGGAAAAGCCCAAGTCATTTACGGTTTCAGGGAAAAGATAAAGGCAGCAAAAAAGCAGAGGTTAGTGCTAGCCATCGGGCTAAGGGGAATAGGAACAGCTTCTACAAATATATCAAGGGAAAATACTAGAGAGTCACGACAAAGTAGGCCCATTAATAAATGAGGAGGAATATTAAATTAATGATGATCCTCAAATGGCTGAGTTACTGAACTATCTATTTAAATCTGCCTTTACCAAGAAAAACAAGGGAAAGAGGCTTAAACAACTAGGGAGCAATGAAGGGCCTTTGACATAGTTCTAAGGAAAACAAAATTAGGGAAATACTTGGGACAAGTGGCCATGAGCAATCAGTGGGTCTGGATGGCCTGGATGCCAGACCCTCATGAAGCACAGCAATCGTGTCTGGGACGTCCTGGGCAGGTGCCAGAGAGCCAGGTACTAGTTTGCACACAGGAAAGCAGGGAGCTCCAGCGCTCAGGCAGCTCTCACCCAGCACTAGTAAAAAAAGAACAAACAATAAGAGAATGAGGATAATAGGCCCAGGAACAAGCAGGATCAAGATGCCAGGGCAGAAGCTGATCGGGGCCAGGAAACGTCCGTGTTTGGAGGGGGTTTCTGATAAAATGACAAAAATCGTTGTCCAAAGCCAGAAGGTGTTTCACACACAGACCCAATGCAAAGAAAACTAGAACAGTTCTGTCTGGGTCCGTCTCTCTGTAGATTGTGAGCTTTTTGGGGAGGGACTGTCTTTCTGTTCTGTGTCTGTACAGTGCCTAGCACAATGAAGAGTTGGCATTGCAGCAGGGGCGGCTCTAGGCACCAGCAAAGCAAGCACGTGCTTGGGGCAGCCCATTTGCAGGGGCGGCAGGGATCCAGCATGGGAGTGGAGAACCAACAGAGGGTCCTGGGAGCTGTAGTTCCTTGGTTAGCTCCCTGCCTATAGAGCCAGCCCTGGAGCACGGAAAGAACTACATTTCCCAGCATTCCCTTGGCCACTACCAACAGGAAAGAGGGGGAGGGAGTGAAGTAGCTGAGACCTCATGCTGCAGCCTGCTATGAATGGAAAGCTGCACTGTGAAGGTAGGGATACCATATTTTAACATTAAAAAAACAGGACACTCCACAGGGAGGGAGGGAAGGTAGCCCCACCCTGCCACCATCCACCCCCTCCGACTGCCCCCCACAGAAACCCCAACCCATCCAACCACCCCTGCACCCTGTCCCCTGATCACCCCCTCCCGGGACCCCACCCCCTATCTAAGTCCCACTGGTCCTTGTCCCCAACTGCCCCCTCCTGAGACCGCCCCAACTTCCCCCCTAGGACCCCACCCCCTACCTGTCCCCTGACAAATCCCCGGGACTCCCATGCCTATCCAACTGCTGCCTGTCCCCTGACTGCCCCCCCAACCCCTGACCCATCTAACCCCCCCTTCTCCCTGCCCCTGACTGCCCCCCCGAACCTCCGCCCCATCCAACCCCCCAGCCCCCTTACCGTGCCACTCAGACCAGCATGTCTGGCTCCGCGCAGCGCCAGACACACTGCTGCATACATGCTGCCGTGCTCCCCCGCGGAGCCACAGCCCCCTTCCCCCCCCCCAGCACCTGCCTTCCAGATTTGAACACCTCAAAATTCAGGAGTGCTCAAGCTCAGTTTGGGCAGCTGTTACTTCATTTCTCCCAAATCAAATATACTGATCCACTGTAACTTGCTGTAGAAAAAGTAGGATAAAATTGAGCAAGAAATGCTTCCCAGTGGTTATTAGGACTGGAATTGCTATTTTCAACAGCCATTGCCTTTTTGTTTGTTTGTTTGTTTAAAAGGAAGACAGTGATATTGCATTGGCAAATTCCCCATAGAAAGAAAGAGTGGAAGAAAAGAATAATAAAGGCATCTCAACTTTTCCTCATTTATGTAGGACAGTCTTATAATATGCATCCAGATATTCTCCAATCACACAAGCTGAAAATTGTTCCACTTTACTGCAGTTCTGTAACCATATGGGAACTAATCCTGTCTGTGTTCTGTGCACATCTAAAATTCATGCTGAATGACCTGCCGTGGGAGCGAGTTACCAGTGACCCAGGGCTGCGGCGGAAGGAGGGTGCAGGTGGGGGAGGGGGAGAGAGAGCCCAGGGCTGGGGCGGCAGGAGGTGTGTGTGGGGGGCAATGGTGGGGGGAATGAGGGAGCCCAGAGCTGGGGCAGCAGGGGGTATGGGTGGGTGGGGAGAGCCCAGGGCTGGGGCAGCAGGGGGGTGCGGCGAGGAGCCCAGGGCTGGGACGGGGGCAGGCAAAATTTTTTTTGCTTGGGGCGGCAAAAAACCTAGAGCCGGCCCTGCATTGCAATGTCATGGGCAGCACTTTATATAAAGTGGAAGTGTCCAATTCAGGGCCATCGGCTCTACCCTGCCCGGCCCTCCCTGGGGTGGGCTCCAAGAAGAGGAACAAAGCTTTGCAGGGCTGGAGAGTTACAAGGGAAGCTGAACAGCACTCACTGTGTCTAGCTGGGCTGGTGATTCCTAGATCCCAAGGCCAGAAGGGACCACTGGGATCATCTAGTCTGACCCCCAGTGTACCACAGGCCAGGGAACTACCCCAGAATCATTCCTAGAGCAGAGCTTTGAGAAAAACTTCCAATGTTGATTGAAAAATTGTCAGTGATGGAGAATCCCCCCCCCGACCCTTGGTAAATTGGTCCAGTGGTTAATTACTGTCACCGTTAAAAATGTTCACCTTATTTTAGCCTGAATTAGTTTAGCTTCAGCTTCCAGCCATAGGATGTGTTGGACCTTTCTCTGCTAGACTGACGAGCCCATTATTCAATATCTGTTCCCCATGCAGGTACTTAAAGAGTGTGATCAAGTCACCCCTGAACCTTCTCTTTGTTAAGCTAAATAGCTTGAGCTCTTTGAGTCTATCACTCCAAGGCAGGTTTTCTAATCCTTTAATCTTTCTCATGGCTCTTCTCTGACCCTTCTCCAATCTATCAACATCCTTCCTGAACTGTGGCCACCAGAAGGGGTCTGCCCTTCATCAGGCAGCGGTGTCCCTGTGGGTTTTCCTAGCTCCCCCAGACATGTCCCCTGAGCATGGCACTGAGCTGTGGGGGGCAGAGTGCAGGGCAGAGCTGGAGGGGGGGTATGGTGTGCTGGGAGGGAGTGCTGTGGGCCCTCAGTGCTTAGGTCATGCAGAGGGGAAGGGAGTGCATTGGTGATGAATGGCTCCCTGGGCTGGATGTAGAAGCGCCGGCCATCCCTGTGGGAGATGCACTGAAGGCAGGTGGCTGGCAGGGGGCGATGGAGGCTGGGCCTGTCAGGCAGGTGGGCTCTCCCTCCCCCTGCACTAGGGGGATGTCCCTGCCTGCAGGTGGTCCCAGCTTCCACCCATATCTGAACCACTTCCCCCTCCTTCCATGCAACCCTTCAGCCAAGGATGCTCCAGCTCATAGACTCATAGACTTTAAGGTCAGAAGGGACCAATATGGTCATCTAGTCTGACCCCCCGCATGATGCAGGCCTCAAAAGCTGACCCCCCCCCACTTTCCCTTAACTCTGCTGTTGAAGTCTCCAGATCGTGATCTAAAGACTTCAAGTCGCAGAGAATCTTCCAGCTTGCGACCCCTGCCCTATGCTGCGGAGGAAGGCGAAAAACCTCCAGGGCCACTGCCAATCTACCCTGGAGGAAAATTCCTTCCCGACCCCAAATATGGCTATCAGCAGAACCCCGAGCATACAGGCAAGATTCTCTAGCCAGACCCTCATTTTACCAGCGATGGCCGTTATTGCCTAATTGATTAGAATCACGTAATCCCATCAAACCATTCCCTCCATAAACTTATCTAGCCTAATCTTGAAGCCAGAGAGGTCTTTCGCCCCCACCGTTTCCCTCGGAAGGCTGTTCCAAAATTTCACCCCTCTGACGGTTAGAAACCTTCGTCTAATTTCAAGTCTAAATTTCCCCACGGCCAGTTTATATCCATTCGTTCTCGTGTCCACATTAGCACTGAGCTGAAATAATTCCTCTCCCTCCCTGGTATTTATCCCTTTGATATATTTAAAGAGAGCAATCATATCCCCCCTCAACCTTCTTTTGGTTAGGCTAAACAAACCAAGCTCCTCGAGTCTCCTTTCATAGGAAAGGTTTTCCATTCCTCGGATCATCCTAGTTGCCTTTCTCTGTACCCGTTCCAGTTTGAGTTCATCCCTTTTAAACATAGGAGACCAGAACTGCACACAGTACTCCAAGTGAGGTCTCACCAGCGCCTTGTATAACGGAAGCAGCACCTCCCTGTCCCTACTAGAAATACCTCGCCTTATGCATCCCAAGATCGCATTAGCTTTTTTCACAGCCACGTCGCATTGCCGACTCATAGTCATCCTGCGATCAACCAGGACTCCGAGGTCCTTCTCCTCCTCAGTCACTTCTAACCTATGCGTCCCTAGCTTATAACTGAAATTCTTGTTAGTCATCCCTAAATGCATCACCTTACACTTCTCACTATTAAATCTCATCCTATTATTATTACTCCAATTTACAAGGTCATCCAAGTCTCCCTGCAGAATATCCCGATCCTTCTCCGAGTTGGCAATGCCTCCCAACTTTGTGTCATCCGCAAACTTTATCAGCCCACTCCTACATTCGGTTCCAAGGTCAGTAACGAATAGATTAAATAAAATCGGACCCAGAACTGAACCTTGAGGAACCCCACTGGTGACCTCCCTCCAATCTGACAGTTCACCTTTCAGTACTACCCGCTGCAGTCTCCCCTTTAACCATTTCCTTATCCACCTCTGGATTTTCCTATCGATCCCCATCTTATCCAATTTAACCAATAATTCCTCATGCGGAACCGTATCAAACGCTTTACTAAAATCGAGGTATATTAGATCCACCGCATTTCCTTTATCTAGAAGGTCTGTTACTTTCTCAAAGAAGGAGATCAGGTTGGTTTGGCACGACCTGCCTTTCGTAAACCCATGTTGTAATTTGTCCCAATTGCCATTCACCTCAAGGTCCTTAACTACTTTCTCCTTCAAAATTTTTTCCAAGATCTTACATACTACAGAAGTTAAACTAACAGGCCTGTAGTTACCCGGGTCACTTTTTTTCCCCTTCTTGAAAATAGGAACCACATTAGCTATTCTCCAGTCCAACGGTACCACCCCCGAGTTTACAGATTCATTAAAAATTGTCGCTAAGGGGCTCGCAATTTCTCGCGCCAGTTCCTTCAATATTCTAGGATGAAGATCATCCGGTCCGCCCGATTTAGTCCCGTTTAGCTGGTCAAGTTTGGCTTCCACCTCTGATACTGTAATGTCTATCCCCCCTCCTCTATTCCCCTCTGTCCTACTCCCTCTATTCCTAAACCCTTCATTAGCCTTATTAAAGACCGAAGCAAAATATTCATTTAGATATTGTGCCATGCCTAGATTATTCTTAATTTCCACTCCATCCACATTCTTCAGCGGTCCCACTTCCTCTTTCTTTGTTTTCTTCCTATTTATATGGCTATAAAACCTTTTACTATTGGATTTGATTCCCCTTGCAAGGTCCAACTCTACACGGCTTTTGGCCTTTCTCACCGCATCCCTACATGCTCTAAACTCACTAAGGTAGGTTTCCTTGCTGATCCCTCCCTTCTTCCATTCTCTGTACGCTTTCTGTTTTTTCTTAATCGCCCCTTTGAGACTCCCGCTCATCCAGCTAGGTCTAAATCTCCTGCCCACTAATCGTTTTCCCTTTCTCGGGATACAGGCCTCAGACATCTCATGCAACTTCTGCTTGAAATAATCCCAGGCGTCATCTGCCTTTAGATCCCTAAGTATGTTAGCCCAATCCACTTCCTTAAGTAGTTGCCTTAATTTATTAAAGTTGGCCTTTTTGAAATTGTAAACCTTAGTTACAGTATCATTTCTGTTAATCCTTCCATTTAGTTTAAACCGAATTAGCTCATGGTCACTCGAGCCAAGGTTGTCCCCTACAACCATTTCTTCAACGAGGTCCTCACTACTCACCAGCACTAAATCTAAAATGGCATCCCCCCTCGTCGGTTCAGTTACTACTTGATGAAGGAATTCATCTGCTAGCACGTCTAAGAACATCTGAGCCCTATTATTGTTACTAGCATTTGTTACCAGCTAATTCACTTCCTTAGAATCCTAGAAGTTTAGGGTTGGAAGAAACCTCAGGAAGTTATCTAGTCCAATCCCATGCTCAAAGCAGGACCAACCCCAACTAAATCATCCCAGCCAGGGCTTTATCAAGCTGGGCATTAAAAACCTCTAAGGACGGAGATTCCACCACCTCCCGAGGTAACCTATTCCAGTGCTTCATCACCGTCCTAGTGAAATAGTGTTTCCTAATATCCAACCTAGTCCTCCCCCACTGCAACTTGAGACCATTGCTTCTTGTTCTGTCATCTGCCACCACTGAGAACAGTCTAGCTCCATCCTCTTTGGAACCCCCCTTCAGGTAGTTGAAGGCTGCTATCAAATCCCCCCTCACTCGTCTCTTCTGCAGACTAAATAAGCCCAGTTCCCTCAGCCTCTCATAAGTCATGTGCCCTAACCCCTAATCATTTTTGTTGCCCTCTGCTGGACTCTCTCCAATTTATCCACATCCTTTCCGTAGTGGGGGGCTCAAAACTGGACGCAATATTCCAGGTGTGGCCTCACCTGTGCCAAATAGAGGGGAATAATCACTTCCCTCGATCTGCTGGCAATGCTCCTACTAATGCAGCGCAATATGCCATTAGCCTTCTTGGCAACAAGGGCACACTGTTGACTCATATCCAGCTTCCTGTCCACTCTAATCCCCGGGTCCTTTTCTGCAGAACTGCCGCTTAGCCAGTCGGTCCCCAGCCTATAGCAGTGCATGGGATTCTTCCCTCCTAAGTGCGGGACTCTGCACTTGTCCTTGTTGAAACTCATTAGATTTCTTTTGGCCCAATCCTCCAATTTGTCTAGGTCACTCTGGACTCTATCCCTACCCTCCAGCATATCTACCTCTCCCCCCAGCTTAGTGTCATCCGTGAACTTGCTGAGGGTGCAATCCATCCCATCATCCAGATCATTAATAAAGATGTTGAACAAAACTGGCCCCAGGACTGACCCTTGGGGCCTCCGCTTGATACTGGCTGCCAACTAGACATGGAGCCATTGATCACTACCCCTTGAGCCTGACGATCTAGCCAGCTTTCTATCCACCTTATAATCCATTCATCCAATCCATACTTTTTTAACTTGCTGGCAAGAATACTGTGGGAGACCATATCAAAAGCTGTGCTTAAGTCAAGGTATATCACATCCACCACTTTCCCCATATCCACAGTTATCTCATCATAGAAGGCAATCAGGTTGGTCAGGCATGACTTGCCCTTGGTGAATCCATGTTGACTGTTCCTGATCACCTTCCTCTCCTCCAAGTGCTTCAAAATGGTTTCCTTGAGGACCTGCCCCATGATTTCTCCAGGGACTGAGGTGAGGCTGACCAGTCTGTAGTTCCCCCGATTATACTTCTTCTCTTTTTTAAAGATGGGCACTATATTTGTCTTTTTCCAATCGTCCGGGACATCCCCCAATCGCCACGAGTTTTCAAAGGTAATGGCCAATCGCTCTGCAATCATATCAGTCATACCCTCAGCACCCTCGGATTCATTGCATCCAGCCCCATGGACTTGTCTAGCTTTTCTAAATAGTCCTTAACCTGTTCTTTCACCACTGAGGGCTGCTCACCTCCACCACCTACTGTGTTGCCCAGTGCAGCAGTCTGGGGGCTGACCTTGTCTGTGAAGACCGAGGCAAAAAAAGCATTGAGTACTTCAAGCTTTGTCCACATCCTCCGTCACTAGGTTGCCTCCCCCATTCAGTAAGGGTCCCACACTTTCCCTGGCCACCTTCTTGTTGCTAACATACTGTAGAAACCCTTCTTATTACCCTTCACATCCCTTGATAGCTGCAACTCCAATTGTGTTTTGGCCTTCCTGATTACACCCCTGCTTGCTCGAGCAATAATTTTATACTCCTCCCTAGTAATCTGTCCAAGTTTCCACTTCTTGTAAGCTTCCTTTTTGTGTTTAAGCTCACTGAAGATTTCTCTGTTAAGCCAAGCTGGTCGCCTGCCATATTTGCTATTTTTTCTGCACATTGGGATGGTTTGTCCTTCCCTTGGCTTCTCTTCCCCACTCCTTTGGGGTTAGTTGGGGTGCCAGTGCCCGGCTGAGCCCTGTTAGTACCGGGTCATGAGACTCGTCTGCACGGAGGAGTGCTCTAACCATTGGACCACTCCCAGAACCAGCAGCAGAAGGCCGGAGTCCTGCTCTGCATCATTCTGCTGCTGTCTAGCAAACAGCTTGTAACTGCCTGGTGAGGTATGCATCCAGGGTCCCCTCTAGTGTGTGAACCAGAGCAACACCAGCAGCTGCTCTGGGAGCACCAGAGGTGCAGCTGGGCTTTGGGCTTGGAAAGCCAGCAGATCCACTCTGCTGGCAGCCTCTGTGGGGCGTGGTGGTGGCACCGTGTGGATTGTTCCTTGTCAATAAACAGCTGTATCTAGGAGCCTGTAGAGTTAGAAACCTGTCTAACCTGCTGGTGACACTGTAACATACAGCCAAACCAGAGGTCCCTACACGGCTTATGGGCACTCATTGCTAGTGTCATGTGCTGGCAGGTTGGAACCGAGAGGCCTGTGAGAGAGCCTGGCCCATTGGGGGCCTGCAGCAAGGGCTAGGGCAGGGGCCACGAATGAGCCTGCAACAGAGACACGAGAAAATGGTCTGTTGTGCTAAGCACAGCTGTGACACCCTGGGTGCAGCAGAGTGTGTCTGGCCTCAGACTAGCACAGAGATCAGCCTGTCCTAGACATGGGCACAAGGCCCTTCTGTACCAACCTCCCACACTGCTGGCCCCAAAGCCCACTCTTCTGGTAGTGAGTGAGGTGTTGGGGACTCCAGCCCTGCAACTGGGCCCTCCATGTCAGGTGTCCTGGGCCAGGCAGACCCTGCCCTGCTCTGAGCACGTGGCCAGCCGGGCACTGTGGCGTGGGGTCATTATATATTGAATGGTGGTGGGGAGAGGATGGCCTCGGAAGCGAGGTCCTTGTCAATGTTTTATAGGCCCAGCACTCCCCAGGGGGTGTTTACAGGGCAGTAAATAAAAGCACTCAGCCAAGTGACATTTGTGTTCTGCAAATGCGATTATTATGCATGATTAACAGCCAAGCACACTGAAAAACTCACGCCAGCAGTGAGCGGGAGCCCCAGCCCTTGCTTGGCCATGAGGAACGGCTCCACAGGCCCAGATGATGCCTGCGCTGTGCCCTGGCACCAGCACCTGTCCCGGCTGCACCTCCCAGGGTGCATGAAAGCACAGCACTGGGCTCTCCTGCTGCTGGCAGGGAGATCCCAGCACTGCCTCCACCCCAGCTAACCCCTTCACCAGGTCCCAACCCCAACTGCCTCCAGCTCCCCCTCTGCCTTCCTGGTGCCCCCCATCCCTTCTTGGCCCTCCCTTCCTGGCTGTCCCAACCCCTCTCCTGCGCTGGACCCCGTCCCACTCCCTCCTGCTCTGTGGGACCGGCTAGGACAGATGACGAGTTCAGAATTTATTTTACAGCTGCTGACCCTGCTTTCCAGCGAAATGCATCCAAACCTACTTTTTAGCTTTAATTATTTATCTGTAACCAATTTGGCAGGAAAACCAATTAAACGAGTGGGTGATTAATGACCTGCTGATTTGCACCGGTACCTAATTTCAATGTCTATATAATATACAAGCACATTTCAGAGATGCTTCGCCTGCTTGGCTTGGTCCCATGGCCCCGGAGCTGTGCTGGGTGCTTGAGCAGTTCAGAATTCACAGCCCAGGCACTCTGCAGAGCTAGCAGGGCTGGCTGAGTGTGGGGGCTGCCTCCTGCTGGATGTGGGGATGCCTGCGAGGGAGCGGGTGCTGCCATCCAGGCTGGCCCTGCCCTGGAGGCCAGCTCACTGGCAGGAACAGTGCCCTTACCAAGGAAGCCTCTTGCCAGCCCTTCTCAGCCAGCGAGGATCTGAGCAAGGGGAAGGAGCAGCCAGGGCAGGGCACGGTGCTGACTGCTGGGCCAGCTGCACAGTGCACACTGGAGCAACTGCTAGCTGGGCTGAAGCCAGACTGGCCACTCACCTCCGCCTCCTCGTGCACTGCCCCCCAAGTCTTCCCAGTGCAGGCGGGGCTGTCATTCAGAACACTGCCCTGGAGAAGCCCTGGCCCCCTGGGTGCAAGGAGACCCAGTTAGAGATGGGAAGGGCATGTTAGACAACCTCCCCTCACAACCCTGGGCTCAGCCCTGCCTTGCAGAGACTGGCTGGTCCTGGCAGGCTAGTCTCCATGCAGGGCTCACACTGCCACTGGTTAGGGTTGCCAGGTGGCCGGTTTTTGACCAGAACACCCAGTCGAAAAGTGACCGACAGCTCTGGTCAGCACTGCTGCACGGCCATTAACGGTCTGGTTGGTCACAGTGGCTGGCTCCGCGTGGCTCCCGGAAGTGGCTGACATGTCCCTCTGGCTCCTAAGTGCAAGGGCAGCCAGGGGGGCTCTGCACACTGCCCCTGCGTGCAGTGCAGGCACTGTTCTGAGCACCAGCTCCGCGGCTCCCATTGACCAGCTCCCATGGCCAATGGGAGCTGCAGGACGGCGCCTGGCGTGGGGGCAGTGCGTAGAGACCCCCCCGGCAGCCCCTGCACCTAGGAGCCAGCAGGACATGTCACCGCTTCTGGGAGCCACCTGAGGTAAGCGCTGTCCGGAGCCAGCATCCTGAACCCCCTCCCAAACCTCAACCCAGTGCCCCAGTCCGGAGCCTGCTCCTGCATCCCAAACACCTCATCCCTGGCCCCACCCCAGAGCCTGCACCCCCAGCCGGAGCCCTCACCCCCCCTTACCCCAACCCCTTACCCCATCCTGGTGAAAATGAGCAAGTGAGCGAGGGTGTGGGAGAGTGAGCAACAGAAGGAGGGGGGATGGAGTGAGCGGGGGGAGGGGACTCGGAGAAGGAGCAAAGTAGGGCCTTCTTGGAGGGAGCTGACCAGCAGGCGCCTGGCACAGCTGAGCGCAGACCCAGCAGCAGCTCCCAAGAGGGAACCCGGCAGCACAGCACCTAGCCCGGTGAGACGTGCTTTCCAGAGCATACCAGGTGCTTCCGGCAGATATTGCTAGGACTCCAATGCGGCCATTCCTGCTGCTCACATCCCCTGGGCCTGGTCCAGCTGTTACAATCACTCTGTCCCTGTGGGCTGGCTACGAGATACCTGCAGGCAGCATGGGGCTGGCTGCTTCCCATAGAAACGGTGACAGGCAGCGAGTGCAGGAAAATGGAGCACTAGCCCCACCGCCGCTCACCCCCCTTAGCTCACGGCCCCAGGCACTGCGGCAATGGCTCCCCTTGGTGTGATCTCAGCACAGAGCCTGCCCAGATGTGAAACAAGCATGACCTGAACATCCTTTGGGGTGGGGTCCCAGCTCTCAGTGCTGGGTCCAGCCCTGTCACCGACTCCCAGCGCAGGGCCAGTAACTGGGGCCACCAGTGGGGAAGGTTTCCTGGGTCATCTCTCTCCCAGCTCTGTAGAGCCCAGGAGAAGACACGGCACTTGGGCCCCAGGACGGTCTCCTGGAGAAGTTTTCTATGCACCCTCCCCTGTCCTGTGGAGGGAGCCCAGTGCAGGGAAATGAGCTAACTAAGCCACTTCCCGGCGGATATTAGAGTCACTTTGAATTGCAGGAGGGCTGGGCCACGGGAACCCCAGGAGCTCATCTCAGTGTGATGTGTAGGGGAAGCACAAGACACCCTAAGGGCAGAGTTGGGGTTTGGAGGCTCTGAAGGATTTCTCAGCACTGATTTCCCCTGGGAAAGTAATCAGGGCAGAGGGGCCCATTCCAAAGGGCTGGCTGGGATGGGCAGAGGCTGAAGCTCTCTCCTGCCATTCTCATGGCCCCAGCTTCCTGCTGGTATGAGGCACTGAGGGACATACTGGGAGCCCCGCCATGTGGGATGATCACAGCTGGACTGGGCAGATCCCTGAAGGACATGCTGCCTGGCAGGACATTTCTGTCCTGCTTTGTAGGGTTCCATAATCCCACTGCACGCTGGTGACAAGAGCTGAAAGTCGGTTCAGTGCAAGAAGCACAAGGGCTGCAGGCAGGCTATGTGCTTTCTCCTTGTGTCTGGGAGGCTGGGCCGTAGCCCTGGCGGGTAACCATGGGGACAGATGCGGAAGGAGGCACCATGGCCAGTGAGAGGGGCAGTGTTGAGATAGGAATGGTAAATCCATTAATCTTTAGAAATACAATTCACTGTGCAAAACAGAAAGGAAAAAGAGACACCTCATTTATTATCAGGTGCATTGTGAGAGTCAGGCTCTTTAATTATCTCACCAAATTCTACAGCCCATTCATCAAGGTGAACTGCCAAACTGCCGAGATTACCACCCATGTGCCATCTGGGGAGAGCTGCAGAGGAAGCCCGGCTGAGCCAGACCCCTCCCACACTCACCCACAGCAGCACTTCTCACCGGCAGCCAGGCCTGGCTCCAGGGTTGGGGTTCACCTCTGGACAGGGCTGCTCTCCATTCTCCTACAGGACCTCAGCAGCGCCTTGGAAAGGAATTGCCCAGAAGCATCATGTCATTGCATTTGGCCTGTAGAGGGGACCAGCCAGACGTGCAGTATCTCACCCCAGCCTGCTCTGGGACATGTTGCACTGCATGTCTTTCCTGGGGCAGGGACAGAAAACAGCACTGTGCAAACTGGTGTGGCAAGGTCATGTTGCACCTTGTCACCCTGAGGGAGGTGGAGAAATTGCATGATATAACCCCAGTGCAGGAATAGGACATTGCAATGCATTTTGCAATGTGGATGTAGGACATGCAGCATGGCACCCCAGTGTGGGCCTAGGACGTACACCATGGGACCCCAGTGTGGGCCTGTGACATTTTCATAGGTTCATATTCCAAGGCCAGAAGGGCCCATTGTGGCCATCTAGTCTGACCTCCTGTATAACACAGGCCAGAGAACTTCCCCCAAACAGGGCCGGTGCAAGGAAGTTTTGCGCCCTAGGCGAAACTTCCACCTCGCCCCCCCCCCGGGGAGCCATGCGGCAGCGCCCCACCCCAGCTCACCTCTGCTCCGCCTCCTCCCCGAGCACGCCGCCCCCGCTCTAATTCTCCTCCCAGGCTTGCGGCGCCAAACAGCTGATTGGCGCTGCAAGCCTGGGAGGCAGGAGAAGTGGAGCAGCGACCGCGCGCTCGGGGAGGAATGCTGTAAAAAAAAAATTGGGGGCACCGCTTTTTGGCACCCCCAAATCTTGGCGCCCTAGGCAACCGCCTAGTTCTCCTTAATGGTAGCACCGGCCCTGCCCCCAAATAATTCCTATGGCAGATCTCTTAGAAAGACAGCCAATCTGCACTGAAAAATCGTCAGTGATGGAGAATCCACCACGACCGTGGTAAATTGTTCCAATGGCTAATTACCCTCATCGTTAAAAATTTATGCCTTATTTCCAGTCTGAATTGGTCTAGCTTCAAAGTCCAGCCATCGGACTGTGTTAGACCTTTCTCTGCTGGACTGAAGAGCTCATTATTCAATATTTGTTCCCCATGTAGGTATTTACAGATTGTGATCAAGTCCCCCCTTAACCTTCTCTTTGTTAAATTAAATAGATTGAGCTCTTTGAGTCTGTCACTACAAGGCAGGTTTTCTAACCCTTTAATCATTCTCGTGGCTCTTCTCTGACCCCTCTCCAATTTATCAACACCTTTCTTAAGAGTGGACACCAGAACTGGACACAGGATTCCAGCAGCGGTCACACCAGTGCCAAATATAGAGGTAAAATAACCTATCTGCTCCTACTCGAGATTGAGCATGGGAAATTCCTGGTGGCACCTGAGTGTGGGCCTGGGGCATTGCTCCATCCCTAGCATGCTACCCCTATGCTGACAGGAGCACTAATGTTTTCTGAAAAGCTCCGGGTGGGAGGCTTACCAAAGATTCTGCCCCAAGGAGCTTACAGGCCAAGTTAAACAGATAGTGCCAGGAAAGCCCTTAGACCCAGTGAGAGGGGCTGAGTGGAGCATGGGGACGAGTGAGATCCCTAGACAAGGAACCCCACACCAGCAGCCCTGCCCTCCTCACATAGTTAACGAACACCAGCAATGGAGAAAGGGGAGAGTCTTTCCCCTCAGCTGGCAGGAGACCACAGCCACTGATATCCCCATTCCAGCCCTGCTGTGGGGAGGAGGTGTATTCCAGACATGGGCCCTCGAGGAAGAAGGCCCTGCCTCCGACTCGTGGACCAGCAGGGGTGGAAGTACCTTAGACTTCATATGGTCCCAGTTCAGCATGGTGCTGAACTCAGCACTCGCCTGCCTTTAAGCACATGAGCACATCGACTTCAAAGGGGCTACTCACATGCTGAAGTTTTGGACCTTGCTTCAGGACCTTGCTGGGCTAGGGCCTAGCCCATGAGCTTTCTTCCTCCATGGTTTGTATTTCAGTAACGGGGTCAGTGGTCATGTACGTGTAATCAGGGTCTGAATGAACTCTCCCCTGACAGCTAGTTGGGGAGGGTGAGAGACTTCAGGAGCAAACTGTATTTACATGAACACACCTACTCTGCCTAGGTATCTAGCAGACAGGAGCTGTGTAGCGCCAAGTGATCAACCTTGGCTGGTGTTGGGTTACAAATCATTTTAGTATGAATGCAGAGGTACTGAAATGTTGTTATTGATGTTGTTATCTTCATTTATGACTAAAGAGGAACAGAATTGTGCTGAGCCTGTCTGATTGAGGGGTCACCCTCAGCTGAAAGGAACTCACTAAGCCAGGGGCTCAAATGCCAGCCCCCTGTGACAGTAAGGGGGTGGTGATAGGTCAGGAGATGTCTCCAGTCTGGTTTAACCTATTCCTCCCACTGTTCAAAAATAGAGCTAAATAGGCTTCATTAGGACTCTTTTGTTATTTTAAGTACTCAATAAGAGCTGAAATCACTTGAGATGGGGCAGTGTTTCTGCCAAGCCTACTGAGAAAAATCACTAAGAGACTGATCTACAGAGGTCACAGCAGAGAGGCAGGTGGCAGCAGAAGGTGACTGATGGGCAGCCGGCAAAAGTGGCAAGCTGGTGGGAGTGGCCAGCAAAAGTTGTGAGCAGTCAGCAGCCCAGCTGGATAGTGAGGAACAGCAGGTGGCAGGATGGCTAGCCAGAGCAAGTACTCAGATGGCAGAGCAAGCCAGGTACCTTCTTCCCCAGGTTGAAGGTGAACTCACACAGATGCACCTCTGAACCCTGTGCCCTCACTGACCAAGGACAACCACTGTGAGTGGGGTATGGTGAGGGAGCAGAGAGGGGCACAGTAAAGGAACTTTTGGTTGTAGAACTCAAGAACATGAGGCAGAAGACACTGCCCCACTGACTCTGGGGTGGTGTCCTGCTCACAGCTTTATGATTATGAATCCTGCTTGTGGCATTTTCCCTAATTAATGTCAGGTGCTCCCCTCATTTCATTAAAAGTTTTTTTTCTATGCTCAGACTCTGTGCTTGTGAGAGGGGAAGTATTGCCTCTCAGAGGCGCCCAGGGGTGGTGTGTAATTTTCCCAGGTTACTGGGTGGGGGCCCGAGCCGGTTTTGTGTTATATTGTTGAAAAGGAACCCCTAGATACTGAACCCAGCCCTGGCTGCTGCTGGCTCCACCTGGCAGAAAGGTTACATGTGTATTCACATTTCTCTGTTCCTTTGGAGATGGATCCCTCTTGGAAGGGTCATTGATTGCTGTGTGTCAGAAATCCAGGCCCACCCTCGTAGGAACATTGCCTTCTTCAGGATTCCTTCTTTGCAAGGTCTCCTTTATGGAGAAGTGAAGCTAATTTGTATTTTTCATTTCACTGAGCCTCGAATTGTCTTTACGAAGCTCAGCTGTGCAGAGGACACCTTAGATCACATTACTAGATCAGTCCCCTAGAGACCCACATGCACTGAACACAACAGTGATAAAGGGGCCCTGAGGGAGCCCATATAGGACGTGTCCTCAGGGCTGATGATTACACAACAGCCCCACCCAGAACCTCCCCAGAGGAATGGATAGCACCCCTGGGAGGAGAAAGTCTCTGGCCTGGGCTCTGCAGCAGATCAGACTGGCCTGGAAACTATGAATCTATTAGATTACGTCTATGAAACTGGGTCAGCATCACGTTGGGATCGATGGTTGTAATGATCTACCTCTTGGTGTGCAGCCTACTTTAAATTGTCCTTTTTTGCTTCCCTATCTCCCTGCAGACATGTCTGATGTTCACTGCCACCCCCGGACCTCTCTCGGCACCTGCTTCCCACTGGGCACATGTGTTCTGGATTCTCTATCCCATGGGGTAGAAGCACCCGCCCCAGCTAGCCCCAGGAAGAGTCTGTGCTCTGGAGGACCAGGGGCAGAGGTAGTTTAGGGGATTTAACATGAACAAGAAGAACAGGTTTAAAACAACAGATGAGTGGGCAAGAGAGAGCTTGTGAGGGAAAGCAGGAGAAGCCGAGCACAAAATGATTCTGTATGTCTGTGGTGCTGTTGGAGCGCGATGGCGATGGTCCCAGGATGTGAGAGAGACAAGCTGGGAGAGGGAATAGCTGCTTTTGGACCAGCTGCTGGTGGGGAGAGAGACAAGCTTTGAGCCACACAGAGCTCTGCTTCAGGTCTACAGCTCTTCTTCTTGGGGGAGAGGGGGATTAGTGTCTGTGAGTGTGTGTGTGTCTCTGTATGTGCATGTGTGTCTGTTTGGTGTGTATCTGTGTGTCTATTTAGTGTGTCTCTGTGTGTCTGTATTAGTGTCTGTGTGTCTTGCTGTGAGTGTGTGTGTCTCTGTCTCTGTGTGTGTGTGTGTATGTGTGTGTGTCTCTAGTGGGACTCAACACGCTGAGAACACAGCCGGATAAGGGCATGACCTCGTCGTGGTCCATCCCCCAGCTCCCCCCTTCCCCATGTGCTGTGTCTGCAGCCAAGTCATGTGCTCTTCAGGGCAGGACCGCGTGTATTTTGTGAGTCTGTAGAGCAGGTGGCACACTCCGGTCACTGAGACAATACTAACTAACTAGAAGAGCCCCATTCCTTGTCACCCTCGGGTTGGTTAGCTGTGTCCCCAAGATGAATGGCACTGTCCATGCCAGGTCCCCTGTATTATCTCTCTGCCCTCATGGGAACTGACTTTTTCACTGTGGTCTGCCATCCAGTTCTCAGTGCACAGGCTATATTCCAATGCAAGGCAGGGCAGTTGTCCGGGGAGTCACAAGCATGGATCAGGGATGAGCACACACCTTGGAACCCCTGAGAGCAGCAGAAGCACTGGGGAGGCTCGCACAACAGCTTGGAGAGGAACATGTGGGCGACTCCTCATCATCCCCAGGGCTTCTTCACCTCCTCACAGCCTGATGAGACCTCCAGTTTCATGAGGGGGAAAGACAGGTTACTGACGTGACAGGTGTTCTCTGGATGGCCACACTGACCCCTGTAAGGGTGAGAAATAATCAAAGAGCCTTTCACAGGAGCCAGATAAATTGCAATGGCTGCGTCTGTGCCACTGTCACAGACAGACAGAGAGATCAGTCGTCCCCAGGGATGAAAGAGTCTCTCAGTACAGGTCTGTCACATCTTACGTGCATTTAACATGCGCGATTTCAGCTTTACGCGGTCGGCAAAAAAAAAAAAAAAGAGAGAAAAATAACAATTTTAATACTGTACTTGTAGTGCGAGCGATTCCGCCCGCCATTCAACTCAATGTAATTTTGACTACACGTGGTTTTCGCTTTACGCGCTAACTGCGGAACGGAACCCCCACGTAAGATGAGACTCACCTGTAATAAGGAATCAGGCAAGATCTTGGTGCAGTCTCTCTGGTATCTGCCTGTCCCCAAAGGCTTTTGTCACAACAGCTGGTGGGAAATTTTCTGAATCCCAACAACCTCTTTCTACTAATATCTTCTGCAAATGGAAAATTGCTCCAGTTAATGCCCAGTAGCCCAGCTGCTAGGGGATGAGGCTGCAGCATCTGGCCCTTCTCCTGAGACACAAAGTCTGGCCCCAGAGGCAGGACAGATGGAGCATTTCTGGAAAGGGCAATGAAGATCTGGGCACCCAACTGACTGGACATGGCCGGGTATCAAGGTCTTATCCTGACAAATCCCCCATAAGGAAAAGGAAAGGGGAAAAGGTGTCACTTAGGTTTGTCCCTGCTTCAGAAGAACCCACACCTGTTGCCTTTGAGCAAAACACCCCAGTGTTGTGTCCTGGCTGAGGGTACAATGTCTGCAAACCACCTGCAATCTCTGCAAGCTCCCTGTGGTCAAGGCAGAAGGAACTGCCCCGCATCCCCCTGTACTTCAGAGCCTGTTAGCACAGCACTTGGTCCCGACTGCTCAGAGCAGCAGCAGCGGGAGGGAGGCAGGTTCTTCATACCAGCCAGCTGTGCCATCAGTGGACATTCTCCATGCACAGGTGCCACATGTTCCTTCTCAGCATACAGGGGTGCCGAGGCAACAGTGCTGCTGCCCATTCTGTCTGTGAGACTTTGCATCCTGCTGCCCTGGCATCAGAGGGATGAGCTGAGACTGTGCCATGGAAGCTAACCCAGCTTTGTAGACAGGTTCCCATGGGTATGCCAGGCCCTCACCTTGGCAGCCAAAGGAAGAGCAGACCTGACTTCTGACTGCAAACATTCCTGCTGAAGCTGCTGTGATAGAGCTGCAAAGCCAACTGGGAACCACAACTCCCATCAGCCCCCTCCCCACTGTACATCCCATCCCTCCTGGCTAAGCAGGGACTAGCTTTCTCATAAGCCCCCTCCCCATTGCTCTTCCCCTTCCCCTTCTCTTGGGCCGTGGCCATGGCCAGCTAAGGGGAAGAAGGTCCTGAACCAGGAAGTGGCCAGGCTCTGTTTGGGAGCAGGAGCTGCCCGCATGGCAACCGGGAATGGGGAGATGCACCAGGACCTGTGGACAGAGCTGTGTGCGGAACGGGCTGTGACTGGGGGCAGGTCTCTGTGGGGCTTATGAGGAGCAGCTGGGGCTGGGCAGGGAGCCAGGGCAGAGGGCCCCAATGAAAGACACTGAACCTTGCATGGAAACCTGCAAATGCTTATTTGCTTGAAATAGAGCCTGGACTGGAGGGAGACCCCAGGCGCTAGCACTGAAGGGCCTTGACTCTGGAGTGGAAAGCCCCAGGGACCCAACCAGGAACTGCTGCTACCTGCTGCTCACTTTGAAATGTCACTGTTAAGCCTCTGCACCTTGGGTGTCTGCACCCTGTCTTAGTAAAAACCTTTCCCTGAGCCCTGGGCCTGAATGGTTAGTGAGACCCACCAGGCCAGGGCTAGTGCCTGCAAGGCTGAGCAGCTGAAGCACCTAAGTGCTTGGCTTTGAGACGCGGTGCACTGGACATGCTACGGGCACCTTAGGGGCTTGGGTACAGAGTAACCCCAATAATTACACTGCCTTCCGAAGGTGTGAGAGCCTCTCTTGAGGCAAACAAGCTAAGGCCCATCTGGAGTCCAGATTGGCTCCTATAAATGTTACCGATGGAGTGGGTGGGAAGCCAGACTTCGCCACGCTCACTCAGTCACAGTGTCGGTAAAAGGGAACACGCTATACCGACAGCACAAGTGTATCGCACGAGCCAGCACAGCGAGGAGAGCGAGAGGAATTCCTAGACAGACCGAATTAACCCTGAGGAGGCTGTGCTCCTGTGAGCCAGCTCACTAGGTGAGTGTGTTCGAAGGTCACCCGTGTGTGTGAACCATGACAAGGGAACACACGCGGTGCTGGACATGATCACTGCCTAGGCTGGCCCTGGGATGCAGCCCGTCCACTCAGTATCAATGTGTCCTAGAGTCTCTAGTCAGCACCGCTGACTGAGCCATTAAAAGTACAGCCAGCGGCACAGCGGGGCTAAGGCAAGCTCCCTGCCTGCTGTGGCCAGCATGTCCGGCTCCTAGGCGCAGGGGCAGCCATGGGGGCTCCTCGTGCTGCCCCCGCCCTGAGTGCTGGCTTTGCAGCTCCCATTGGCTGGGAACCGCAGCCGACGGGAGCTGTGGGGGCACTACCTGCGGGCAGCACACATAGCCCCCTGGCTCCTCCAGCTGCATGCCGGCTGCTTCCGGGAGCTACCTGAGGTCAGCACCACCCAGAGCCCGCACCCCGGATGCCCTCCTTCGTCCAAACCCCTGCCCCAGCCCTGAGACCCTCCTTCACCCAAACGCCCTCCCGGAGTCCACACTCCACACACTCTCCCACACTCTGAAACCCTCATCCCCAGCCCAGAGCCCCCTCCCACTCCCACACCCCAATCCCCTGTCCCTGCCCAGAGCCTGCTCCCACACCAAAACTCCCTCCCAGAGCCTGCACCCCACACTCCCTCTGGCATCCCAACCCCCGTCCAAGCCCAGTGAAAAGGAGCAATTGAGTGAGGGTAGGGGAGAGCGAGCAACGGAGGGAGGGGGGGGTGGAGTGAGTGGGGCCGGGGCCTTGGAGAAGGGGGGGCAGAGGGCAGGGCAAGGGTGTTTGGTTTTGTGCAATTAGAAAGTTGGAAACTCTAGTTGTCCTAATCCTGACAAGTTAAGGGACCCCTTGGAAAAGCTGGTAACTCTTCCCCGGTGTGTAGAGGCTGGGAAGGGGCGCGGTTGTGACCAATTGGGGAAGGTGTGTACTCCCGGTGAGATTATGAACTCTCTCTTTTTATCAAGCTGCAAACTCCATTTTGAAGGTGCAGCCTTTTGCCTTCTCTGATTTCTGTTCTCCATGTTGGGCTGCGATTTCAAAGGCTGGTGGCAAAGGGATAACAAAAGATGTCCTTAATGTTAAGTGCTCTCCCATCAAAATGGAATAGCTCTAAACAATAGACTGGCTTCCAACCAGGAGAACTGGTTTGTCAAGGGAGGGCCCTGGCCATGAAATCACCCACAGGAATCTCTGGTCAGCTGTTGAAGTTGGCAAGGCTGACAGAGGAGACTGGAGGATTATAAAAGGAAGGAGCTGCTGAGCTATTTGGGGCCTTTGACCTTTTTTCTCCAGCTCAAGAGGAGGGAGAAACAACCCAGCGTGTAGCAGCCTCGTGAGGCAGGGGACCCTGCCTAGCCCACATGGGCCCCAAGGTCTCCCCAGGAAGGGTGAGCTAGGGATGACATTGCGGGTAGGATGTTCATTGTGTTCTATATTCTGTATTCTCTGTGCTTTGTCTGTTAAGTAAAAGAGCAACAATGTGTTAGACTCTGGGCAACTTATCTACCTGACAATTGCTGCGTGTCCCCAGAGAGAGCTCACCTGTAACCCGGCAGGCTCACCTGAGGTCAGCACCACCCAGAGCAGGCTCACAGTGCAGGCGGGGTTCTGGGAGAGCGGGTCTAACAATCTGATGGGTCAGCAGTCAGCCCAGGGGCTGGGCAGCTGGACAGCAGGTTCCAGCTCTCTAGAGCGGGTGCTAGACAGAGGATCTGTGCCTTGAGAAAGCACCTAGGGACCCCAAGACAGGGCAGTGGCTGGACTGTGTTCAGGCCTCAGAGGCTTAAAACACCTGTCAAGTATCAGAGGGGTAGCCATGTTAGTCTGGATCTGTAAAAGCAGCAAAGAGTCCTGTGGCACCTTATAGACTAACAGACGTATTGGAACTTGAACTTTCGTGAGTGAATACATCCGACGAAGTGGGTATTCACCCACGAAAGCTCATGCTTCGATACGTCTGTTAGTCTATAAGGTGCCACAGGACTCTTTGCTGTTAAAACACCTGCACATCCAGGGACATGGAGGCTTAGATTCCCTACCCAGCAGTCGGGTGGGTGGCTGTCAGTCAGCCTGACCAGATCTGTGCCAGTAACATCCCCTGCCCTGACAGAGGCTGGCCCCATCCCCTCTCTGGCTCCCACCTTTCCTGGGACTGACTACTTCCATCAGCATGATCTTGTGGGTGAGGGAGAGGGTATGGGACTTGGATTGGTCTCTAGGGCCCAGAGGTTCAAAGGACCTACACCATGGCTGAAGCAACTGGGACGAATGGACCCCAGGTGGTGAGGAAAGGCTCAAGGGCAGAAGTCAGGGCTGCTCTCGGGGTCTCTGGTCTCGTGCACCCTCAGAGCTGTTGTCGAGGAAGCAGCAGCAAGGCCTAGGACAGAGGAGTAGGGCTTGAAGCCTATGAAGCAGCATGGTCAGCTGGCTATGTCACCTCTGCTGAGACGCTGGGGCTGATGGAACCCTAACCTGCCTGTGCTCAGAAGGGTGATGCTGTTTGTGACGTCCCAGGCCCACTGCCTGGCTACACCTGAAGGTGACACTGTCTGTGACGTCCCAGGCCCACTGCCCAGCCTACACCCCATTGTTAGTGTAACCCACACACCTTCTGCGTGTGGTGTTCTGTCCCATCCAGTGGCACCAAGATCACTGAGAGAGAAAGATAAAATGAGTCTGCTCTACAGCCTTAGCTAACAGGCAGTTGGCTTTTAGCTCATGGGTAGAGGCTCATGCACTAAGCTCCAGAGATCCCAGGTTTGATACCTCCCAACTATGACCAGGGTCTGTTGGCATTACATTAGCACCTTTATAGTTCAAGAAGGAAGGAAGGGTGGGTGGGTAGTTGGTTGGTTTGTGTTTAGCCAAGGACTAATCAGGCATGTCAAGGCTGTATTTGTGTGAGTTCTTCTTGGATTGGGGGCTCTCTTAGCCCTTAACTGTCAGGTTGGGAGTGAATATTTAACAAATAGATCTTTTCTCTCTACTGTTTCTAAGGTGTTTGAGTTAAATAAGTATTCATAAAACTGAACGAAGTAAAGAGGGTTTTAAACAGACTGACTAAAACTCCCCATCCATCCTGAATGCTTAAGCTCCACTCCCTTGGTCCCTATAATGTCGGAAACCCACCAGACATCTGTAGAGTTTTCCACAAAAAACAGAAACAGTTTCTAATGTCAATATAAATGCAGGGAAAAATCACTTTCTGTTTGAATTCCCCTTATAGGTCCTCTTTAAACACCATAAAGCAGCCAAGAAGGGCATGAACCCCATTTAATAATAGTATATGGAGATATACCTATCTCATAGAACTGGAAGGGACCCTGAAAGGTCATTGAGTCCAGCCCCCTGGCTTCACTAGCAGGACCAAGTACTGATTTTGCCCCAGATCCCTCAGTGGCCCCTCAAGGCTTTCATCTGCAGGTTTCTCTGAGTAGTTCTTGCAACAGCTGAGGAAGCTCTTAAGAGCAAGTTTGCCGATGACACTAAACTAGGAGGCGTGGTAGATACACTAGAGGGTAGGGATCGGATACAGAGGGACCTAGACAAATTAGAGGATTGGGCCAAAAGAAACCTGATGAGGTTCAACAAGGACAAGTGCAGAGTCCTGCACTTAGGACGGAAGAATCCCATGCACAGCTACAGACTAGGGACCGAATGGCTAGGTAGCAGTTCTGCAGAAAAGGACCTAGGGGTCACAGTGGACGAGAAGCTGGATATGAGTCAACAGTGTGCTCTTGTTGCCAAGAAGGCTAACGGCATTTTGGGCTGTATAAGTAGGGGCATTGCCAGCAGATCAAGGGACGTGATCGTTCCCCTTTATTCGACATTGGTGAGGCCTCATCTGGAGTACTGTGTCCAGTTTTGGGCCCCACACTACAAGAAGGATGTGGAAAAATTGGAAAGAGTCCAGCGGAGGGCAACAAAAATGATTAGGGGTCTGGAGCGCATGACTTATGAGGAGAGGCTGAGGGAACTGGGATTGTTTAGTCTGCAGAAGAGAAGAATGAGGGGGGATTTGATAGCAGCCTTCAACTACCTGAAGGGGGGTTCCAAAGAGGATGGAACTCGGCTGTTCTCAATGGTGGCAGATGACAGAACAAGGAGCAATGGTCTCAAGTTGCAGTGGGAGAGGTCTAGGTTGGATATTAGGAAACACTATTTCACTAGGAGGGTGGTGAAGCACTGGAATGCGTTACCTAGGGAGGTGGTGGAGTCTCCTTCCTTGGAGGTTTTTAAGGCCCGGCTTGACAAAGCCCTGGCTGGGATGATTTAGTTGGGAATTGGTCCTGCTTTGAGCAGGGGGTTGGACTTGATGACCTCCTGAGGTCCCTTCCAACCCTGATATTCTATGATTCTATGAACTCACAACTCTGGATTTAGCAGGCCAATGCTCAAACCACTGAGCTATCCCTCCCCCCATTAGTGGAGGAGAGTTTTTAACAAATGCCCATCATGGAAGCACCCATGATAACTGAACAGGAATCTGGATGGAAGCACACTGAACAAAGGTGTAGTTGCTGGAGGCAAACACGTAGTTGACTGAGGAATCCTTAACAAAGGCAGCCTTACAAAAGCCAGTGTCAAACTGGATCAAAAGAGTGAGAGCTGAGAAGCACTTTTCATTCAAAATGACTTTTTGACCAAATTTTTTTTAATCAAAACAGAAATTTCTGCACTAAGGTCCGTTTTCAAAGAAATTTTGCTGGTTGTTTGTCAAAAAACCAAAGCTGAAAATTTTCATCATGTCGCATTTTCAGTAATGCGACCAAAAGCCTGAAAAATGTGGGAGAAAATTCTCAACACAAAGCAATTTTTTCCCCATGAAAAACGTCCATGTAAACAAATCCACCCGTTTCCTGAGCAGCTCTACTGAAATATTCTACGGTGCATGAAAATGTCGAATTTCATTGTTCATCCCAGTAACACTGCACAACCAATCTTATTTCTCTTCCCAAGGACAAAACAAGCCTGCTTCAACATTTTCAGTTGCTGCTGCTTGTGACCCATGCGAGTGCAGGCCCAATATAAAGAGAAAGATGGTTTTCAGTTTTACCCTTGCTTAACTGGAAAGTGGCTCAAATGATTTTGCTCATCTTTTCCATAAAATGTCAACTTTGGGCTGAGACCAAGCAGGGGAAATTTCAGCCTAATGGAATTTGTTTGATAAAGTCTGAAATGGGAACAGAATGGAGGCTGTATAGCCTCACTCCTGGAGAAAGCTACAATAAAACACAGGCCAAGTTTTTCCATCAAGTTGTGCTTGAATTATGAGGGACAAAAACGTTAGAACAAAAAGTGAAAAACCACCATTTCCCCGAAAGGCTCCTAACTCAGAAACGCCTTTTCCAATTACTCTGGAACTCTCCACACTCCAAATTGTCCGCTGGGCACAGAGCATGCAGGGAAGTGTTAGATGGATGGAAAAGGAGGAGGAGGAGAGCTCAAGACTAGGCCAACAGGGAAGGTGGCCGACAAGGAGCCAGGCCTAGGAGTAGAGGGTTTGCTGGAGAAGAGCTGACTGCTGGTCCAGGCTTGGATATCGCCATCCTGCTTCCCCCATTGGCCTACAGCAGATGCTTCACCTGATTTGCTGCCCAGCAATGTGATGCTGCCTGTCGGGGAATGATAGTCCCGCCCCCCCTGGATACTTGAGTGATGATCATGGTACCCAAACCGGGAAAGAGACCTGGAGGGGGAATTATGGAGGCTTGCAGGGCTCTTTGTGCTGAAACCACAGATGGGAGCCAGGTTTGTGAACCTAGCTTTGCTGTGCATTACTCACTGTCTGCAAACACTTTTACTGTGGCTTTGTTTCGCCCTGGTATTCGACAGCCTTAACCATGAGACCGTCTTTGCTTTTCCTGCAGTCTCCTGCCTCATTCTCTACACCCCTTCCTCCTACTGCAACAGATGAGGCAGGGGGTCTACAGAGAGCTGCACAACCCTGATTTACTCCTGGAGCAAGGCCATCCTGTGCAATGAAGGAGGCAGGGCTCCTGTGGAAAAATAGTATTTGATCTTGCAATTAAAGACTGTGTCATAATGTAGACACACACAAGGCCAAGTTAAGGTTCCACAGGCAACCTTCAGTCTGGTATTTCCTAACTTTTGAGTGCTTGATTTTGCAATCTTACCATTCTGACAGCATAGGTGGGTTTATGTATATTTGTTAGGTTTAAAAAAATCCAAACTGACAAAACAGAAATCCCATCATTTGGCACTGTATTGATCCCCACGTGGGACATCAGCAGGGTTGGAACCTTTAGATGCCTCACACTAGGGTTACCATATTGGAGCCCCTGAAAAAGAGGACACTTCAAGGGGCCCTGGCCCGCCCCAACTCCGCCCCTTCCCTGCCCCGGCCCCGCCCCAACTCTGCCCCTTCCACAAAGTCCCAGCCTCAACTCCGCCCCCTCCCTGAATGCTCCTCCCCCCCCCCCCCCCCCCTTTGATTCGCGGGAAGCCTGAAACAAGCAGGCAGCAGGTAAGGTGGGGCTGGGGGGGGGGGGGGGGGGGGGGGGGGCGCGAGGAGACGTGGCCCAGTCCGGACCCCCCGGCCGAGCGGCTCCCTCCAGCGGCCGGCCAAGAGGCTCTGGCCCTGGCAGCTCCGGCCCAGCTCGGGCCCTGGGGCGCCAGCCGAGCACCCCCAGCCCTGGTTGCTCTGGCTCGGCTCAGGCTCCGGTTCCGGCCGCCGGCCAGCGGCCGAGCACCCCCGGCCCTGGCTGAGCGGCACCAGCCGGCGGCCGAGCACCCCCAGCCCCGGTCGCTCTGGCCCAGCTCGGCTTGGGCCCCAGTTCCGGCCACCGGTCAGCGGCAGAGCACCCCCGGCCCCGGCCGAGCAGCTCCAGCCCAGCCTCGACCCTGGCTGAGCAGCGCCGCCTGAGCACCCCCAGCCCTGGTCGCTCCGGCCCAGCTCGGCTCGGGCCCTAGTTCCGGCCAGCGGCCGAGCAGCTCCGGTCCCACCAGCCCGGTCGAGCAGCTCCGGCCCCACCGGCCCAGCCAAGCCGCTCCGGCCCGGCCCTGGCCGAGCGGC
Organism: Terrapene triunguis; assembly: GCF_002925995.2. Classification (NCBI taxonomy): domain Eukaryota; kingdom Metazoa; phylum Chordata; order Testudines; family Emydidae; genus Terrapene; species Terrapene triunguis. The sequence continues at coordinate 1,743,372 of NW_020665189.1, read as the reverse complement.
GCTGGCCGAGCACCCCCAGTCCCATCCCCGGTCCCAGTGGCTCCGGCTCGGCTCGGGCCCCAGTTCCGGCTGAGCGCCCCTGGCCCAGCCCTGGCCGGCAGCCAAGCACCCCTGACCCCACCGGACCCGGCCGAGCGGCTCCGGCCCAGCCCCCGCCTTGGCAGAGCGGCGCCGGCCGGTGGCATCCCAGCTCGCAGCCGCCTCCTCCCGGACTCCGGCTGCTGCTGCGCTGGGGAGAGCAGCGGGAGCCGGGAAAGTTGAACCCCGGGGAGGAGGCGGTCCCCTTACCATGCCTCCCTATTTTTCCAGACATGTTCGGCTTACTGGAAATTCCTCCCGGACGGGGATTTGAGGACCAAAAAGCCGGACATGTCCGGGAAAATCCAGACGTATGGTAACCCTACATCACACAGACCTCTGCCCTCAGGCTAATGGAGTGACTGATGGCAGCAGAAGTCTGTTATCTTCTGTGTGGGCCAGCGCTAGAGGGGGATGGGACACACACTTTGCCAGTGGGTTTCAGAGCTATTCGCTGGCACAGAGGAACTGGGAGAGACAGGAAATCTGGGCTCTATTCCACATTCTAAGAGCAACATGCTCTAGAGGTGATGAACTCTCTGTTCCTGCTTCCCTGCCCAAGTCTGAGATGTCCTGTCCCAGGTTCCTCCAGCCTGTCCTTGTCCCAGTCTGAGTCCCAGTGTCCCCCTCTCCCATCCCTCCTCAGCTCCACATCCCAGGCCCAGTCTCACACTTGTCTCCAAGTCCCCATCCCCCCACTCTCCCTGGCCCTTTGTCCCAGTCTCACCCCATACCAATCTGCCTCCCCTCCCACCCACCCCCGCTCAGCTGCACTCTCTGGTCAAGCTGCTTCCTCCTTCTCCGCCCAGCCTCACTGCCTGGGCACAGTGGGGCACTGAGGGCCCAGGACAGACAGTCTGCCTGTTTTCAATTCCGGTGCCCCACACCACAGCGCCTTTGGAGGACGATAGCAGGAAAAGTCCTGCTCAGCCCCCGCAGCCTGGGCTGGAGCACGCACGTCTTTCTGTGGGGACACACAGGGGCACTGGCAGTCTGAGCTCTGAGGGGCTGGAGCATGCTCAGTGCAGAGGGAATTGGCTGCTGCATTCTAACACGTCTCTACTGAGCATGTGCAGACAGATTTTCAGAGGTTCTTAACTCGGCCCAATTTGGATAAATTTTCCTGGGGATGGCAAAAGGCTCCTCCCTGACACCAGGGCAACCCTAGCTCCACCCCACTGCCGCCAAGTTACAAGGCCCTGCTCCAACGCAAGGAAGCATTACAATGTAAGATTCTTTTCAACATGGGCGAAATCTCATTCTGACAAACGTCTGAAATTTTCCAAAAAGATTCAGCCTGAGGCAAACTGATGTGGAAAAGTTCAGCCCGAATGGTATAAGCTGGACAGGGTTATAAGTAACAGAGAACAAGGTCTCATAATGGGAAATGTCAGGTGGCCTTAACTAGAGGTCGTCATTCCTTTTTGAATCCTGCTAAATTTTTGGCCTCAGTGATGTACTGTGGCGGGGAGTTCCACATGTTCATTATCTGCTGCATAACACAGTATTCCCTGCTGTCAGTGTCCGTTGGGCTGCCTTTCAGTTTCATTGAGCCGCCACTTGATTTTGTGTTATGTGAAGAGGGTCCGTGCTTTACCTAGAACTGTACAGGTTTAACCTTGCTTACTGAACCGGTGCTGAACCCAGTTTGTCATTGTCTGCACTTGCTGCTAATGGGTGTTCAGCACCAGCTCAGTCGTTCCACTGCCAACCCCCAGCGGCTCATTATTTACCACCAAAAAGGCCGCTGTCTGTAACAAATGCGGTGAATCACACACACAGGCTTCCTGTGTCCATCACTTTCACGCATGCTCTCGCACAATCTCCCTGCTGTGATTCACACACACGCAGTCTCACAACCCGCCCCCCTGCACACACCTGGTGCAATGCACCCCCCTGCTCCCCACCCCCTCCCAGGCCAGTGTCTGTCAGGCCTCCTCCCCACCCCTGCTCTGATACGTGCTCCTGTCCAGGGGCATTGAAAGGGAGGCAGGGAGGGCTCCCAGAGCCCGTGACCTGGACTGATGGTGCTGACCTTCGAGCCGTTCCAATTAGCAGCCCTCCGAGCCCTGACTGCCACTCCAGCGCTGGGAACATCACAGCCCTGGCTGGGCCATTTGGAGAAGGTGAGGAGGTGATAGCTATGTCTCTAACAAGAGATGACAGCCCTTGCCAAGCCTGCGGGGCTCAGTGAGTGTGGGCAGAGAGCCTTAGCCCTGCCCCCTACCAACAGCTCACAGCACAGCCCCCGCCAGGCACAGCCCCCCCTGCACAGCTTACAAACAACTCTGGAAAAACGGGAGCCTGCAGCTGGGCGCTGTGAGTGTGTGTGTGTTTCGTGTGTGTGTGTGTGGGGGGGGGGGTCCTGTAGCTGCTCAGTCCTGCCCCCATCAGGGAGTGCTTTGAGAGTGCTTGTGTGTGTTTGGTGTGGGGGGGGGGGGGTCCTGTAGCTGCTGAGCCCTGTCCCCCACCCCAGCAAGGGGCACTGTGACAGTGGGGAGCCTGTACCTGCCCCTTCCCTTGCAGCAGCAGTGGCTGTGCAGGAGGGGAGCCCTGTGGGTTTGGAGCTCTGCCCTGTCCTCGCTATTGGAGACATGACTTGCTGCTGCCTAGGATGCCCCTGGCCCCGCCCTTCCTGGTTGGTACCAGCAGCTGGTTTAGCGACCAAGCTATGTGGGGCTTGAGTAACCGATGTGCAGGCTGTGGGTCAGGTCTCTCGCCACATCCTTGGGCCGGAATGCATCAGAGCTGGGCAGCTGAGTAACTAACCATGCTGGGCTGTATTTGCCTCTGTCACAGACCGAGGGGCGCCCTCCCCCCCAGTTAATATCCTGGCAATTTCAACAAGCCAGAGATGCTGCCAGGGGAGGGGGGGAAAGCTGCAAATTCGGAGCAAGATGGGCTCCCAGCCCCTTAAACGGCTCAGCAGCCTGTGCCCCTGAGAGAAAGCCATTTGCCATTTCCATTGAAACCCTGTGCATGTCAGATGTACAGCTCCTGAGGGTGCAGCAATAGTCTAGCAGAGCCAGTGCACTCCGCGGGCGGAGAGAGTCATGTGAAAAATGCTCTCATTCCCTCTTAAGATGCTTGGAAGCAGCCTGAGGGCTTTAGCACTGTGCCGCTTTGGTTTAAGTTTCTCTAATGAGGTTTGCCTTCTATTACTGTCAGGGAACATTTTTCATTGTTGAAGCCACTGTAAATGCAAAGCCTTAAAAATGAGTTTCCATTTCAGATCTGACAGCTCAGCTGCTAATGTAAAATAGAGAAAAACCACAGATCAGGCTGCCTTTTAGTGCAATTAGCCCTCCAAATGGAGCAATTTACATTGGCACACTTGTGTATCTACCCCCAGAAAAAAACTCATTACTTAAGCTCAGACCTTTATGAACAGGAATGAGAAAAACAGCAAAAACACACAAGGGACCAGGTCTCTGGGATACACATTCCCCTTCCAGTGCTGCTGCTGGTGTGTGTGTGTGTGTGTGTGTGTGTGTGACTATGCTTGTGAATGTGTCAGTGAGGGTGCACTGCTTTGTGCACCCTGGCTATGCTGTGCATTTGTCAGTGTATGGGTGAGTGTATGAGTGCATATTTACTGGTGTGTGTGTGTGCTGTGCATTTGTCGAGCGGGAGGGGGTTTACTAGTATGCTGTGCGTTTGTTGGCATGTGTCTACCAATAGGTTGTGCATTTGTTGGGGGAGGGTGTGTATTTACCAGTCTGCTGTGCATTTGTGTGTGGGGGGGGGAGGGGTTTGCTGGTATGTTTGTCACTTGGCAGCATGGATGTTCCCTGTGTGCCGGTCGGTGTGGTGTGTCTGTTTACCAATATGTCGTGCACTGTCAGGGGCTGGGTGTGTGCTGCTCTGTGCATTTGTCAGTGTATCAGTTTAAATGTTCCCAGTGCCAAATGTTCAGCCATTCTTCATCTGCCACAAGTGTTTACAAATTAGAGTAGCTCATCAATTCTTTATTTCCTCCTGTAAGTTGCAGGCAGCCCAAACAGGTCCCTGGAACTCCCAGCCCATTTTCCTATCTGCCACCTGCATGCAGAATTGGGACTGCAGCTGGCTCCATGGGAAACAAGGGGAAATCACAGAATTACATTCCTGGAGGATCTGCTTTCTTGGGTCACCACCTGCCTTTGCAGCCCCCTCTCTGCTGTGTTCGTTCAGTGCCTGCATCTTTAATAGACACCCAAGGCCACACCACCGTGGCCCCAGCTTCCTGGCTGTGCTCGGAATGAGATATGTTTTTCCTGGGCTTCAGAGCTCTAATTCACACACACACAGCCCTTCTCCCCCTCTCCTGCCCCCTCCTCCAGCCCTCGTGCTAATGAAGTCAGCACAGCTCTGTCCAGGAGGGCGGCACTACCTTGTCTTCCAGAGATGCTCTGAGAAGACAGACCCTGAAATACAATCCAGTCAAAGAGAATTCTAATGATACCTTGGAGCACTTATTAACACTATTTACGGGGACAAAATCATGCTGCCCTGGGCATGTGAACCAAATAGGGAATGGACAGAGAAGCATGTCACCGGAGCGGGCACAGAGGATTGGGGTGCTTTGTTACAGGGAAAGATGCAGATAGGGCTGGGTGGATTTGAAGCCAGTTCAGTCAGACCCTGCAGAGTGGTTTTAAGCTGGTCAGCATCTCCGATTCCAGCCCCCGATACAGTCCCCCCAACCCCACCTCAGCCTTGAAAGACACCGCCCCCCCCCCCATGCCCTGGCAGCCCTCCTCTCCTCCCTTGGCATGGTGCTTGGCTGGGAGATGTGGGGGGCCCTGGGGAGAAGCTGTGGTTCTGTCACCCTGCTCTCCTTGCAGGTGGCTGGCTGCCTGGGAAATACAAGCACCCCAGGGAAATCAGCAGCATCCCAGGTTTGCTGTGACAACGGAAAGGCCTGGTCAGCCAGCAGCTGGTCAGGGGTCACAGCGGGAGGCTGTAGAGAGGGGGCTGCAAGGACAGCCCCTTGCTGAACCAATGCGCGTCCCCTCCTGAGTGCTACCCACCCAGGTCATGGGAAACACAACAGCATCAAGCTAGCAAGAACCAGGAGGGCTGTGGGCATGCCTGCAATCCAGATCAACCCTAATCACAGCCGGAGAGCAGGGGACATCAGCAATGGCATGCGCTGGGGACACAGGGAGGAGGAGATGGAGGCAGAGGGAGGGGGAGATGCTGCTATGACGAGTAAGTCCAGGAGAACAGAGAGAGGTATGTGATGGGAGCTGGGACCCTAGACACTGAGAGCCAGGAGACACAGATTGGGGTTTACACAGCCCAGGAGGTGATGGACAGTCACTGGCATTGCTGAGCTGAATCCAAGCATCTGTGGGTGCCTGGCTGGTTGGTGGCACTGCCAATTGCTCAGAGACATGTGTCTCCCCATGGGCCTCCAAGCAGCAGGGCAGCAGAGCCATCCATGGGGGGATGAAATAACTGTGGGTCCCAGCCCAGGGCAGACACAGCTGGCTGCCATGGGATCTCCAGAAACCAGGCAGAGGCAGAACAACCCCGAGCACAGGCAGCTTCACCTGTGGGGAGCACCCTAAGGGGCTGATAGAGAAGTGTGAGAGTGAAGGGCAAGGAGCCGCTGTAGAAGGTGATGCCATCACTCCCTGAGGAAGGCCAAGGCAGTGGAGCAAGCTGGGCAGAACCCCATGAACTCCAAGGGATCCTGAGAATGGCCCTCCCTGGCCCAGGCTCACACAAGATGGTGCCCTTGAGCACAATGTTACCCAGCAGCGATATTCACAGCCTGGTGACTGCATAACAGCTGACTCAGTTCCAGGTGCACTGTGGGGCCAGCTGCAATGAAACAGCCCCAGGACCAGTGTGCAATGCCAGGCCAGGCTGTGTGATCAAAGGACCCTGACATCTGTGCCAGCCTTTTAGAGCTGCTACACAGCACATTCCAGCAGGAGATCTGAAAGCGCTTTACTAACTACCATTATTCTTATGAGTAGCATTTCCGTAGCACCTAGGTTCCCCAGTCATGGCCCAGGACCCCACTGTGCCAGGCGCTGTACAAACACAGAACAAAAATGATCCCTGCCCCAGAGAGCTGACAATCTAAGTATCAGACAAGAGGATGCAGACAGACAGATGGGGGGGGAGGTCTGTGACAAAGTGGGAATGTGCTATAATATTTTCATGATGATTATGTGTGCCTCAGTTTCCCCCTATATTTTGCATGGCTACCCAGTGGGCAGAAAAGGATGTTTGCTCTCAGGGCAGGCTAAGAGTAATAGGGGAGTGCATCAACGCCCTGTCTGGAATGAATAGAGTGGTTACGTAACTGGCTGAAACTGACCCAGATCCGGGTCCAGAGAGACAATGCACACTCCAATGACTCCTGGACTGACACTCCCAGCAGGGAAGCTGAGCAGAGACCCCAACCCGGTGTGAGGTGGGGGATAAGTTGGCTGTCTCTGGAAGAAACTTGAGGCTCTCACCTGGGAACCAAGGAGCGTAGTCAGAGAGAGCCTGAAAATGAGGTTCCCTACTGCTTGGCTGGGCTCTGGGCTGACCGGAATGGACAAGGCTTTAACTGAGCTACCCTAAGGACTCCTTGGGCTGTATACCAGCTGACTACTAAACCGGACTGTTCTGAAGACATTGCCCAAGTGTCACTGCAAGTACTTGGTGAGGTGCATTGATCCAAGGGTGTGTTTCAGTTGGTCTCACTGAACAGAGGGAGTGAAGCAGGGGGGCTGGAGCCCCAGAGGTTCAATCTCAGGAGGCAGTGAGGTCATGTGGCTGACCCTGGGGGGAGAGGGAGGCCCCTTGGGGGTCTGGCACATCGAAGAGGTTCCTCCAAGTGCTTGTGCCAAAGTTGGGGGCTTAGCCCCAATCATGACTGGAGCACAAGGAGAGAACAAGACAGTTTTGGTCAGCATGACAGGTAGGGGCTCAGCACACCAGCAGCCAAATGTTGTAGCATCACAGCCAAGGAGAGTTCTGAGAGAGATGTGGATGTAGTTTTGTGGCTGTTCGCAGTGGGCCCCTCCCAGGCTGAGGGACAGCAGGGGAGGAAGCCCAAAGAGGCTTCTCTGTAATTGTAACAAGTGGGTGATGCAGGCGGGCATGATCGGAGGGGGGCACCGACAGCTCACTAGTGAATGGGAGACGGAGGATGGGGATTGACCGTGAGGGGAACACAAGCAGTTCATGTTTGATGCTGTAGAGCAGGAGGAGGCAGGGAAGGGTTTCACAGAGAGAGGGGTGACATGGTCAAAGCGACAGGCTAGGGAAAGGACCTTGGCAGCAGCGTTTGGCACAGCTCTGAGTCAGGATTGCCGGGGGGTGTAGTGAGGAAGGAGTTGGGAGTTCGGGGGTGGGGGGAGAGGCTGGGGAAGGAGTTTGAGGGCAGAGGTGGGGCGGGGAGGGTGCAGCACAAGGCCGGGGGAAGGACTGCATTTGCAAATCTGCGCAGGATTGTGTTTGTCAAGGCCAGAGAGAAGGCTGTTGCACTAATTGAGACGTGAGATGATGAGCACCTGGATGGCAGTTTTAGATGTGTGGATGGCTAGGAAAGGCTGTATTTTAAAGGTGTGATGCAGACAGAATCTGCAAGACTTAGGCATAGCTCGATGTGAGAACTGCTGTATTAATTTTGATGGAATATTTGGGCCCAAAGAGTCAGAGTTGTTAACGTGACCCAGTCACTGTCCAGCACTAAACAGGGTTAAACAAGGGTCAGGGTTTGCTACCCAGAGACCCCAGCCTGCTTCGTACCATGGCAACACCCCATTAAACATCCTGTTATTGAAGATACAGCAAAGGAGGAAAAACAGTTCAAGCGTTTGAAATGTGAAGTATTAAGTCAGGCTGTCATTGTAACCACACCCCCGGCAGAAAATGCAGCTTCTGGCTCTGGTGTTGACTTTCACTCCCAACCTCATGGCTGGCCACTCCAAGGCCTGGCAAACCTGTACTAATGTTGGGTTGTCTAAGACAGGGTTTCTCAACCCAGGGGTCATGTCAAAGGTGGTGGAGCTGGCTGGGCCCAGCTCCCCACGTTGCGACCTGTTGCACAGGGTTACAGCGCTGCTCAGATCTGGCCCAGCTGCCCATCTCTCATGATGATGGGGGAGCTGGAGAGGCCAATTTTGAGTGAGCTCATGTGCCAGGTTCAGTGCCACTAACACGAATTTGGTATGGCCAGCACCCCATTAGGGGGCCAGGACAAAACTGAAGTAGCAACGCCCGGAGTGGGGAACGGAGCCCATGCAGCCCAGTGCAATGGGAGCCGTGAGGGAGCGGTTGGTGTCATGTTCTCCAGCAAATACCTGTCCCCAAATGTACCCCCCAACCCACAGCCAGACAAACTCTGTCTTCCAGACCCTGCCCTGCCCCCCAGCCTGGGCCATCAATGTACCCATCCCCTACAGTCAGGTGACTTGCCCTCTATCATACCACACATCCTGGTCCCCAACCCCCCCAATCTTCTCCCTCTGCACCCCCAGCCCCTTCCCCCACAACTCATTCCCTCAGCCTCCCCACTGTACTCCCAGAAGCTCAAATCCCCCTACCCTTTTTACTCTCTACCCCCCAGAGGCTGTGGAGAGCGATGTGTGTTTTTTGGGGAGCTATTGGATCACTGTCCCTCCCTCTGGCTCGTCTAACCCCATATCCTTCCCCCAGCCTCGCACTGCACACCCCCACATCTCTGCCCCCAAATTCCTTCCCCAGCCTACCCCAGAACCCCCATCTCCTTCCTCACTACACCCCCAGGCTCCTTCAATCTCCTCACTTCACCTCCAGACGCCCAAATCCTGTCCTCACCCTCTGCCCCCCATGGGGTACATGGGGGGAGCTGTGTACTTTCTGGGGGGTATCTCGACTTGCTGCCCCTCCCTTCAATAGCTGGTGGTTCCCCAAATGTTTATATCTGGCTGGAGCCTCTGGAATCTTAGCTCCGACGTACTCCTTCCCCAGATGGGCCCCTTTGGTGGTGGGGGTATCAGGTCTGGAGCATCTCAGGGGATCTCTGGGTGGCAACAGGCTATCAAGATAGATGGGTCCTGAGTCCAAACAGGCTAGGAACCACTATGTGAGGGCATCGCTTTTAGCTTCTGCTTTCTGGTGACAGGCTCACAACTAAGCCAGACTGGTATGGGCCAGAAAGAAAAGGCAGAGCGAGTGGAGAGAGAAGTAAGGGTGGGAAGGAAAAGGACACATGGTGGTGAGGAACGATGACAAGGGCTCACATCCTGGAGGGTTGTTGGGGTTTCACTGGAGTGGGTGGCAGTGGCCATGTCACCTGGGCCCCTTTCTCTGGCCCGGTCTGGTCTGGACATCTCAGGACCAAACACTGAAGGCTCAACAGTGTCACGGTGGATTCCGGGGCCCCAGGAGACTGCGAGGCATGGTGGTGAACCTCGCGCCTTCCTGGACTTCTCTTCCAGTCAGCCAGCGGCCCCCTTTGACTCCCAAAGTCTCTTGTTGAGGTCCGTCAAGAGCAGGGGTGGGAGGAATAGCCCGGGCCCTCAGTATGTTGCTCATCAATTAGGCCTAATTGTCAACACACCAATTTTGGTCCATTGATTTCCGGTCCCATGCTTCTCTTGTTCACCAGCCCTGGGCCTCACACAGCCCTTGTGTGATATCAGGAGACCGCTTTGTTTTCAGTCAGTCTGTCTGTCTTGCTTTTGAACCTTTTTCCATCTACATTTGTTGTTATAGGTTGTTGTGACATTTCATAAACCTGTAGCCACTTCCCACAGTTGGGCTCACCCGGGGGATCGGCCCCAGATGTCACGGCAGGACCCAGGGAGAGGGCTGAGCTGAAGACAGCACCCAGGTTCTGGGCCCGGGTGGCAGGCAGGAAGGTGGTGTTGTCCCCAGTGACTGAGTAGGGGAACATGTCACTGCCCTCATTTGGCAGATGGGGACACCCCGAGGCCCAGCGACCTGCCCCCATCGCCCCGCAGGGTGGTGGCAGAGCCAGGAATATAAACCAGGTCCCAGGTCCCAATCCAGGGCTCTGTGCATAGCCCCATCCCACTGAGGATCTCAGAGCACGTCACAGACAGCGGTGACTGCAGCCCCTCCAGGGAGGAGAGTGAGTGAGTGCCATGAATCATCCCCACTGGCTTCAGCTCACTCCTGCACTGAGTCTGAGCGATGCGCCTGGCACTGAGCCTCAGATGTGCAGGGTGTGCACAGGCACTAACAAAACAAGGCCCTTTCTCTGGAAAGCTCAGTCTTATAGCAGCTCAGTGGGGTGGAGAGGGCACTGTAGTCCCCGGTAAAGAGGGGGAAACTGAGGCACAGGACAGCAAAAGGGACTTGCCCCAGATCACACAGTGAGACAGTAGCAAAGTCATGAGAGACACCCATCGAGACACTGACCCCCAGAGACAGCCACGCACACATATACACGCACCCATCGAGTGCCACATGCTCACACCACCAGAGAGTCACGCATAGATTCCTGCAACCCATCTAGAGTTGCCAACTTTCTAATCGCACAAAACTGAACACCCCTTCCCTGCCCCTGCCCCTACCTCTGCCCCGAGGCTCTACCCCTGCCCTGCCCTGCCCCTTCTCTAAGGCCCTGCCCCCACTTGCTCCATCCCCCCTCCCTCTGTTGCTCCCACCCTCACTCACTTTCATCAGGCTGGGGCAGAGGGGTGCAGGCTCTAGGAGGGAGTTTGAGTGGGGAGGCGACTCTGGGCTGGGGCAGGGGGTTGGGGTGCGGGAGGAGGTTCGGGGTGCAGGGTTCCGGCGGTGCTTACCACAGCTGCCCGGAAGTGGCCGCCAGGTCCCTGCAGCCCCTAGGCAGATGGGCAGCCAGGGAGGCTCCACGCACTGCCCTCACACCCGCAGGCACCACCCCCGCAGCTCCCATTGGTCACGGTTCCCATCCAATGGGAGCTGCGGAGCCGGCACTGGGGCAGGGTCAGCGAGTGGAGCCTCCCTGGCCGCCCATGGGTCTAGGGGCTGCAGGGACCTGGTGGCCACTTCCGGGAAGCCGCACGGAGCTACGTAGGGAGCCTGCCTTAGACCTGTGCCCCTGCTGTGCCCCCAACCAAACTTTTAATGGCCCAATTGGCTGTGCTGACCAGAGCCGCCAGAGTCCCTTTTTGACCGGGCGTTTCAGTCAAAAACCGGATGTGGTGGGGGTAGATGAGGGGCACAGGGCCTGTGGCGGTCCGTGGAGGCAGAGCTGGGCGGGGTAGTGGGGTGGGCGTTATTAATTATTAACCATTCTCTCTCTCTCTCTCTCTTTCTCTAATTGGCAATGCTCCCCCACCCCGCCCCGCAGGAAGAGACTGGGGGTGGGGAGGCTAGGTTAACTTGATGGGCCTTTTCCCATCCGCCATTGCTATGAATCCCTGGGAGAGCGAGAGGAGCAGCACAAGCCTAGTGCGGAGAGCAGGGTCTGGAGAAGGGAACAGAAACAAGGCAGGGGTGCGACCCAGGAGAGGGCTGGGAGGTGCTGGGGGGGCACGGAGGCAGGGTGGAGCAGCTTGCGGCGCCTGCTGTGACTGGCTCCATCCTGTTCCCCAGCATGACACGTACCGTACGAAGTCAGGGCTAAAACCAAATCCGTGTAAAACTCAAAGAGTGGCTGCATTTTTCATGAGCCTGATTTCTCCAAACAAAACAAGCTTTTTGCGAGCAGGCGGGTTCCCGGGCCGCGCTTGCCGCTGCCGGTTACGGTCACTAAGCAAGCGAGAGAGGAGCCGATTTGACAGGCCGTCATGTTCGTGTGATCCAGTGACAGGATCTCCTCACTCCCTGCGCCTGGCGCCAGCTTTTAACACCCCGCAGCCTGGGGAGCAGAGCTGCTTCTCGCTCTCTGGGGGATGCAGCAGGGCCACTGATACCTACACGCTTGTAAACAGCCAGAGACATGCTCGGCTCATCTCTCCTTAGCCACCCGGCAGCCGGGCCACACAAGGTACGTTCACACCACTGGCTTTAAAAGGACTTGGCTCCCTGCGCAGGCCTCGCCTCACACTCTCCCCACCACTGCTCCTGCAGCCAGAGCCAGCTCAACTGCACAGGCCTGTACCATCCAGCGTCTGCAGCCTGCTAGGAGCCCACATGGGCCAGGCCTTTGTGACTGCGTGTACAGCTGGGGGTCAGGCCAGCCGGGGCTAGAGGAGGGCGCGCAGCATTGAGAGGTGGAATGTCTCAGGCAAGGTGTCTGTGCCTCGGTTTCCCCATCTGTAAAATGGGGCAGAGCCCTGCCTCTTTCTACAGGGGGCTGTGGGGATTAATTAGCTCCCATTTATAAAGTGCTAAATGTCCTCATTATAAAATCAAGAGGGGAAGTGCTCTTTAAAATGTTCCATTTGATTAAAATCCCAAATAAACGGAACATGGTTGGTCTAATCCCATCAGTCAAAAGTGCTGCTGCGTCTCCGTGCACAGGGAGCAGGGCCGACGCCCTCCTTCCCGCTGCTCTCTTTGTCACGAACGGAATTGTGATTCAATTACTAACCCAATAATTATTGTTTAAGTCTCTGGATTTTATGCGTGCCTGTAATATTTAATTTTTTACCCTAATTAATTAAAAGACTGCAATTATCTCTCAAATAACGTTGGCATAAACATGGTGTTAAATAAACATGTGAGCAGCTTTCCTATCAGGCAATGAGTGTGGTGGGGGGCTGCAGGAGCAGTGGTGGCTGCCCGGGCCCAGCTTCACGGCAGATGGCGGGGGGAGGCTTCGGCACCGAGCACAAATCCTCATTTTGAGACAGAGCTGAAAAGTCTTAATTGAACATGACCTAGTGACACTCCCCAGCGTCTCTCTAGCTGGTGGAGCTGCCTCCCGCCGCAGGCCTGGTGCGTGCTGGAAAAGCTGCCGTGGGTCTGTCACGGGAGAACTCTGAGTGGGGGGCACAGCTGTTGCTGAGATCCAGGGTGGCCAGTATGGTCAGAGAGGAGTAGACATAGGGCCAGCAGGCCACACCAAGAGGGCAGCTCCAGCCTCAGGGAGACCTGGACTTAGGCCTGCCGGCAGCACCCTCAGTGGGGACATGCACCTTGCAGCTGAGATATTGCCCTGCTGTGCTAGACACTTAGAACTTCCTTGCTTCCTTCCCCTGCCCCACAGCAGCAAATCCACCCTCACCCCACTGTCACTGAGTCCCCGCATCCCCCACCATCACCAACTCCACCCCATCCCCCATACTCCTCTTCCCCACTGTCACTGAGTCCCCACATCCCTCCATACTCACCAAATCTCCCCCTGCCTGCCACTTCACTGAATCCCTGTCCCCAAATCCCCCTCTGGCCCTCACAGAGCCACTTGAGTGTGGGGGCCAGAACCTCCCTGGGAGCCAAGGGAGCTGCTGGCGCGCCCTGCTCTAGAGAGAGGGGCAGCCATGAACCTCCCTGTAATCACTCTAAATGCAAACTGAGCCCTGGGGCCAGCTCCCTTCTCCCCCCACCTTGTGGCATAGCAATAAAATCAAACCCTGGTGCTGTTGTGTTAGGGTTGCCAACTTTCTAATCACACAAAACTGAATACCCTTGCCCTGCCTCCTGCCCTGCCCCTTCTCTGAGGCCCCATCTCCCACTCAGTCCA
>NW_020665189.1:1684094-1729732 GCF_002925995.2 Terrapene triunguis | reverse complement strand
CCCCAGAGCCCGCACCCCCCACCCAGAGTCTGTACCCCCTCCCACACTCCGAACCCCCTCATCCCCGGCCCCACCCCAGTGCCCATACTCCCAGCCGGAGCCCTCACCCCCTCCCGCACCCCAACCCCCTGCCCCAGTTCGGCAAAAATGAGCGAGTGAGTGAGGGTGCGGGAGAGCGAATGACAGAGGGAGGGGGGGTGGAGTGATTGGGCAGCGGGGCCTTGGAGATGGGGCGGGGCCTCGGGGAAGGGGTGGGGCAGGGGACAGGGCTAAGGTGTTCGGTTTTGTGACATTAAAAAGTTGGCAACTCTAAATGGCCATCACTCATGCCCAGCCCCAGGCACACACCCACGCCCCATCAAACTCATTCACACATGTGCACAAGCCCATGGACACGCACATGCCCATTCCTTTGGCCCATGGGAAATCACGAGGCCTCCACGAAGGCAACAGCCACCCCCTTGGTACTGAAACAGCCCCTCAGAGGGTTGCACTATGAGCAGACAGTGCAGGCTTGCAGGGGCTGCTGCTGGGATGGAGTCAGAAGGGGACTGGGGCGCTGGACCTCAGGTGCTATTAGCAGAGAACAAAATCAGGAGCAAAAAAATGCGGTGCCTGAGCAGTGCTCAGGGTCCAGCAAGGGAGAGGGAGGATGGAGGAAGAGATGGCTGTAGTGATGCTGGGGGAAAGGAAGGGCTACACTTGGTAGCTCAGAAATGTGGATTTTTCACTACTGAGCAACATAGCTGGTTGACTAACTTCCTAGTGTAGACCTGGCCTTAGTCAGTTCCCAAGCTTCTTCCAGGGCCCATGCTTATCCCCCACCTCACAACTCTCTGTCCTGTGTTCTCCAGCTGGAGTCTTTGCTCAGCTTCCCTGCTTAGAGGCAGGGAAATCCAGCAGTCATTGGAGCCTGCATTGTCTCTCTGAACCCCTTGGTCAGCTGGGTTACTTTCAATGACTCTTCATTCCACCCAGACAGGGAGGTGACACGCACCTATGTCTCAGTATCAGAGGGGTAGCCGTGTTAGTCTGGATCTGTAAAAAGCAACAGAGAGTCCTGTATCAGAGGGGTAGCCGTGTTAGTCTGAATCTGTAAAAAGCAACAGAGGGTCCTGTGGCACCTTTAAGACTAACAGAAGTATTGGGAGCATAAGCTTTCGTGGGTAAGAACCTCACTTCTTCTGATGGTGTCAAATTTGCAAATGAACTGAAGCTCAGCAGTTTCTCTTTGGAGTCTGGTCCGGAAGTTTTTGTGCTGTAAGATGGCTATGTCTGAGGCCTTGGCTACACTTGCAGATCTACAGCACTGTGAGTTAAACCTGACTTCGTGCAGCTGAGTAGGGAAAGCGCTGCAGTCTGTCCACACTGACAGCTGCCCAGCGCACTGTCGTGGCCACATTTGCGGCAATTGCAGCGCTATTGGGAGCGGTGCATTATGGGCAGCTATCCCACAGAGCACCTTCTCCCATTCTGGCGCCGTGGGTTGTGGGAAGGGGGCGTGGGTGTGGGGGATTCTGGGTCTTGTCCCAATGCCCCGTGATGCATCGCTTCGCATCCCAGAAATCCCTTTGTTTCCGTCCACCTTTGGCGCCATCTTTCAATGGTTTCTGTGCAGCGCAATCTGTCTGCAGGAAATGGAGTCCGAACTGCTGAGGCGTATGCTGATGAGTCTCGCCAGCACGTCACGTTTGGCTGTCGAACTATTCCTTAAGATCCAAAGTGACAGTGAGAGTGAGGGTGAGGAGTCCGACGATGCTATCGAGCCGTGTAACGCATACGACATGAAATTGCTTGTAGCATTCACGGACATGCTCAGCACCGTGGAACGCCGCTTTTGGGCTCGGGAAACAAGCACCGAGTGGTGGGATCACATCGTCATGGAAGTCTGGGATGATGAGCAGTGGCTGCAGAACTTTCGGATGAGAAAAGCCACTTTTATGGGACTGTGTGAGGAGCTCGCCCCCACCCTGCGGCGCAAGGACACGAGATTGAGAGCTGCCCTGCCAGTGGAGAAGCGGGTGGCTATTGCAATCTGGAAGCTGGCAACTCCAGACAGCTACCGGTTGGTCGCAAACCAGTTTGGAGTGGGAAAGTCGACCGTTGGAATCGTGTTGATGCAAGTTTGCAAGGCCATTAATCGCATCCTACTCAGAAGAACCGTGACTCTGGGTAACGTGCAGGAAATAGTGGATGGCTTTGCACAAATGGGGTTCCCTAACTGTGGAGGGGCAATAGATGGGACGCACATTCCTATTCTGGTACCATCCCACCTAGGATCTGAGTACATTAATCGGAAGGGGTATTTCTCTATGGTTCTCCAGGCGCTTGTGGATCACCGTGGGCGTTTCATTGACATTAACACAGGCTGGCCCGGAAAGGTGCATGACGCACGCATCTTTCGGAACACTTGGCTGTTCAGGAAGATGCAGGCCGGGACTTTTTTCCCAGAGTGGAGGATCATGGTAGGGGAAGTTGAAATGCCCATTGTGATCCTTGGAGATCCCGCTTACCCGTTAATGCCGTGGCTCATGAAACCCTACACAGGGAGCCTTGACAGCAGCAAGGAACGGTTCAACTACAACCTGAGCCAGTGCCGAATGACTGTGGAGTGTGCCTTTGGCCGTTAAAAGGCCCGCTGGCTATCTCTGTATGGGAAGCTGGAATTGGCCGAAAACAGCATCCCTGTGGTTATATCCGCGTGCTGTGCCCTCCATAATATTTGTGAAGGGAAGGGTGAAAGCTTCACTCAGGCATGGACCTCTGAGGTTCAACACCTGGAGGCTGAATTTGCACAGCCAGAGAGCAGGGCTATTACAGGGGCCCAGCGCGGGGCTGCAAGGATTAGGGATGCCTTGAGGGAGCAATTTGAGGCTGAAAACCAGCAGTGATATCTGGTGCCCTGCACGGGAGTGAAGTGCAGTAGTTCCAATCTTTAGGAATCAGTGTTTGCTAAGCAGACAAGCAGACTTGCAGTGCCTGTTTATTTCCTGGGCTAAGGAGTCTTTTACTTTATGCAATAATAAAGAATGTTTTCAAAGCCAAAAAATCCATTTATTGAAAAGAAAAGAAAAATATTTATTGAAAAGAAACAAGGGGGTGGAGTGGGGAACAGTACAATCACAGATTCGCATATGTCCTGTCTGGTGTGCTGTGCAGTGAGTGCTGCACTTCAGGATAGCTATACTGCATGGTGATGGGGGTTGAGTGCAGAGGGTAAGGGTCGTGGTTTTCAGGGCTGGGTGGTGAAGATACTGGTGTTGGAGGCAGCGGGTGGCGTGAAGAACACGGAAGTTGGGGAAAGTGGGTTGGAGGGGACAGTGGGGCACAACGGAAAGAGTTTTGGGACAAGGGCTGTAGGGGGGGATGGCGTTTGCGGTACTGCTCCTCTTTCTGCATGGCTACCAGCTCCTGGATAGCATCTGCTTGGCGCTCCAGGATGCTTGTGAGCCTATCAGTGCTTTGCTGCCGGTGCGCGTTGCTTTGCCGCCGGTGCGTCGCGTTTTCCTGGCGGATCCTGCTTTCTCTCTCCCTCCAGTTCTGTGCTTTCTCATTCTCTTTAATAGATTGCCGCATCACTTCTTGCAGCATGTCTTCTTTGCTTTTTCGCGGTCTCTTTCTGAGTCTTTGCAGTCTCTGAGCAGGCGATAAGAGGGACGGCTGAGGTCTCAAGGTTGATGCAGCTGTATAGGCAAAATGCAACATTTAACAGAGGCAGCATTGTTTATACCACACAGAGTAATGATTCCCCCCGCACTTAAGGAGTAGAAAACACACAGGGTCTACACAATAGCATAATTTTCCAGTCCGAAACAGAGCACACATATCCCACGGGAGCCTCAAAATGGTGAGTAAGGGGGACTGATTGTTTCAGGGCTGCACTGTCCTCTGGGTTTCTGTGCCTTGGGGAGAGCCAACAGCTTCAGGGGGCACCTACACTGAACACTGTCCCAACATTTTCCACAGGAGTTCGTCCTGGACGATATCTCGCTGTTGAGGGTGACCTGGGAAGCAAGGGAGGGTCTTCTACTGCAATGCGGCTTCCGCCCTGGCCCATATGCAGCTTGCCTGTGTGCAGCAATGGTCCCCCCGCCCCTCGCGGCACAGTGGCGCGGACACGTTAGCCTGGCTGGGACAAGGACCACGGTGGCTCTCCCGATAAACCTGCGCAAGCGCATTGCACATGTTCTGGATGAGACATTCGAGGAGATTGCCGAGGCCGATTACCGCGATGTGATAAACCACATCAATGCCCTATTCCGCATCTAGGCATGCATGCCTAACCCTCCTCTCCCAAAGAGCCCGCACCGAAAAAATTCCTTCCCGAAAAAAAAAACTGCTTACCGGGAACTGCTCCTCTGTTTGTCCTCCACCAAGTACCAGCCGCTGCGACTGGCTACCTTCCTCCTGGCTCGAGAAGAGCTCCTGGCTGCATGGCTCCAGGGATTCCGGGGTGTCTCCATCCGGCCCACCACCATCACGCCCGTTTTCCTCCTCCTCCTCCTCTCCCCCCCCCCCACCAGCTCTGAAGTGTCCATGGTGGTGCTCGGAGTGGAGGTGGGGTTAACCCCAAGTATTGCATCCAGCTCTTTGTAGAATCGGCGGGTTGTGGGGGGAGCACCCGAGCGGCCGTTTGCGTCGCGGGCTTTGCGGTAGGCACTCCGCAGCTCCTTCACTTTAATCCTGCACTGCAGGGCGTCCCGGTCATGGCCCCTTTCCATCATGTCCTTTGATACCTTCCCGAAGGTATCGTAATTCCTACGGCTGGAGCGCAGCTGGGACTGGACAGCTTCCTCCCCCCAAACACTGATGAGGTCCAGCAACTCGCCATTGCTCCATGCTGGGGCTCGCTTGGCGCGTGGAGGCATGGTCACCTGGAAAGATTCGCTGATAGCACTCCACACCACGCCGGGCTGAGCAAACAGGAAGGGGATTTTTAAAATTCCCGGGGAATGTAAAGGGTGGGTCACATGGTTGGTTACCTGAGGCCAGGGCAGTAGAGTTTGAACTGATGACCAGAGTGGCTAGAACAGGCATTGTGGGATACTGCCGAATAATTCTGGAGACCATTCACAGCGCATTGGGCGGCCACACTGGCGCCGCAGCGCTGCAGCGGCAGCGCAATAGTCGCTATTTCTCTCGGAGAGGTGGAGTACATGCAGCACTGCAACCACGGAGATACAGCGCTGCAAATGCCTTGCCAGTGTGGACAGGGAGTGAGTTACAGTGCTGGGGGAGGCTTTACAGTGCTGTAACTTGCAAGTGTAGCCAAGGCCTAAGTCTCCCTGAGAGCAAACTTAATCCTCCCCCCTACACACACCACTGGGTAACCATGCAAAATATACGGGGAAACAGAGGCACACACAAAACTCATAACAATATTATAAAAAATAAATTCCCACTTTGTCACACCGTCATTGTTAAAAATGTGCATCCTAAGCTATTGTTGCTTATAGCTCACCCAGTGACGCACCAAATGGCAGAGCTGTGGAGGTGACAAATGGCTTCTCTGTTGACTTCTCAGGGGTGACTTATCCTGCTACAATACATAATGTTACCCATTCTCCATTGACAGCCATTGAACCAACAGTACGTGGTACGGCCCATCTTCCATTGACAGCCATTGAACCAGCAGTTCATGGTACAATCCATCCTTCCCTGAAAGCCATTGAATCAACAGTATGTGGTACAACCCATCCTCCCCTGACAGCCATTGAATCAAAATCACTGTTATGCCCTGATAGTCATTGTAAAATACATCTGATGACAAATTAACTGATCAAAATTGTATGTTGCAGTGTTGCTGGTATTGGTCTCAGTGTATTAGAGAGACAAGGTAGGTGAGGGAATATCTTTTATTGGCCTTCTTCTGTTGGTAGAAAGGTCAAACTTTCCAACTCACATGCCGAGTGTTGTAAATCCCATATCTGCACACGCCTGTCCTCCTGTTATAGCCATGGCTGCAGACTCAAGATGCCAGCACTCCACTGGTTTATATTACAGTTGCCTTCACACTCACGAGGACTGCATACATAGGGCCAGGTCCTCTGCTGGAGTTCCTGGAAATCCCAGTGAGGTGAGAGCATAACAGGGAAGTCACCGGAGCTACACGGATTTACACCATCTGAGGATCTGAGGTGCTGGAACATTCATTCACCAGCAAACACATTCCAGGATGACAATATTTGTGGACACACATCCTGTGGTAGATAGAACATCTATGATGAATAGTGTTAATAAAGACACAGTTAACACGTTCATAGACCGTCATGCCTTTGATTTGCTGCTGTCTAGATGTGAGTGTTTTCAAACCTCAAGACTCAAGAATTTGCTAGCGGGAGCTGAAATAAGGTTTTTGAAATGCTCCTGACTCCTAAAGGCATGACAGATTTTCTAGTGCCTTCAGGAAATGCACTCTGGGCTTAAAGCACAGTGCTGGGAGTTTGGGGCAGGGAAGCTGTGTTATTCCTACAGAGCAGAGACACAACTTCTGCTTCAGGTGCAAGACTCAACATGAGCCTAACAGTGGCGACACTGGGGCCTCCAGGGTGAAGCCTGTCACCTGCTTTGGGAGCCACTAGTGAGGAAGGCTCAGGAGACAAGTAAGATATGTTATTACTGATCACATTACAAATGACAGCAGGCAGCCCTGGAGGGTGAGGGCTCTGTGCCCCAGAGAGACCTGGATAGCACCTGCCATGGCCCCTCTCACACGGCATCATTTCATTGCTTTATTGCGAACAAGTTATGGACTGATCTTTTAATCCTGAGAGCCTGGTGGGGAGAGCCCTGCCAGCTCCCGTCAGCGACGCCCCATCCATCGCCAGCCCCGGGCCAGCCCCAGGATCTCTTCCCCTCGTACATCATGGGAACATGGCATGCAGTCCTTAATGACAGAGAGGCAAGAGGGGAAACAAGGGAATGGGGTTACCCTCAGAGGCAGGCCTCGCAGAACTCCCCTCTCCAGCCCTCGTGCTCCCCCTCTCTGCTGCAGTGCCCATCACTCTGGCACCTAGGCTCTCATTCTCTGGCTCTTTGCTAGTGGCTCTAGGGCCAAGTGCAATCTCACTCTCCTTGTTGAGTGTTTCTAGCAAGCCAGCCTGTGGTGTGTGCAGCCCAGTCTGCCCCCACTCACATTCTGGGTTGCCTGGGACTCTGAGCTCAACCCTACACTCTGCAGGGGAAGCAGACATGTTTAGAGACTGGGAATGTGGCTGGGTGTGGGACTGTGCTTGGGTGTGGGAGCATGGCTGGTGCTGGAGTGTGGCTGGGTTCAGGAGAGTGGCTGGGTGCGGGAACGTGGCTGGGTGTGGGACTGTGGCTTGTTGTGGGAGCATGGCTGGGTGTGGGATTGTGCTGGGTCTGGGACTGTGGTGGGGTGTGGGAGCATGGATGGGTTCTGGAGCATGGCTGGGTATGGGAACGTGGCTGGCTGCAGGAGCATGGCTGGGTGTGGGACTGTGATTGGGTGTGGGAAAACCTGTTTCACTAGGAGGGTGGTGAAGCACTGGAATGGGTTACCTAGCGAGGTGGTGGAATCTCCATCCTTAGAGGTTTTTAAGGTGCGGCTTGACAAAACCCTGTCTGGGATGATTTAGTTGGGGTTGGTCCTGCTCTGAGCAGGGGGATGGACTAGATGACCTCCTGAGGTCTCTTCCAACCCTAATCTTCAATGATTCTATGACTGTGGCTGGGTGCAGGACTGTGGCTGGGAGCAGGAGAGAGGCTGGGTGTGGGAGCATGGCTCTGTGTGGGAGTGTGGCTGGTTGCGGGAGTGTGGCTGGGTGTGGGACTGTGCTGGGTGCAGGAGCCTGCCTGGATGTGGGTCTGTGGCTGGGTGCGGGAGCATGGTTGGGTGCGGCAGTGTGGCTGAGTGCGGGAGTGTGGCTGGGTGCGGGAGTGTGGCTCAGTGTAGGACTATGACTCGGTGCGGAAGTATGGCTGGTGTGGAACTGGGGGTGGATGAGGGGGTGGCTTGGTGCGGGAGCGTGGCTGGGTGTGGGAGCGTGGTTGAGTGTGGGATCTGGCTGGATGTGAGAGTGTCCCTGGGTGTGGGAGCGTGGCTGGGTGTGAAACTGGCTAGCTGCATGAGTGTGGCTGGGTGCGGGAGCATAGCTGGGTGTAGGAGCATTGCTTGGTGCGGGACTGTGGCTGGGTGCAGGAGCGTGGCTGGGTGCGGGAGCGTGGCTGGGTGTGGCAGCGTGGCTTGGTGTTGGATTGTGGTTTGGTGCGGGAGCGTGGATGAGTGTGGTATTGTGGCTGGGTGTGTGACTGTGCTGGTGCGGGAGCATAGCTGGGAGTGGGAGAGAGGCTGGGTGTAGGAGCATGGCTCTGTGTGGGAGCGTGGCTGGTTGTGGGAGCATAGCTAGCCATGGGAGTGTGGCTGGGTGCAGTAGCGCGGCTCAGTGTGGAACTGTGGCTGGGTGCAGGAGCATGGGTAGGTGTGGGACTGTGGCTGGTTGTGGGAGCATAGCTGGGCATGGAAGTGTGGCTGGGTGAGGTAGCGTGGCTTGGTGTGGGATTGTGGCTGTGTGCAGGAGCATGGCTAGGTGTGGGACTGTGGCTGATTGTGGCTTGGTGCGGGAGCATGGCTGGGTGGGGGAGCATATCTGGGTGTGGGAGGGTGGCTGGAGGTGGGACTGTGGCTGGATGTGGGCCTGTGGCTGGGTGTGGGAGCATGGCTGAATGTGGGTTGTGGCTGGATGTGAGAGTGTGCCTGGGTGTGGGATTGTGGCTGGGTGGGGGAGCATGGCTGGTTGCAGGAGCGTGGCTGGGTGTGGCAGCATGGCTCGGTGCGGGAGAGTGGTTGGGTGTTGGACTGTGGCTTGGTGCGAGAGGGTGGCTGGGTGTGGGAGAGTGGCTGGGTGTGGGACTGGGGCTGGATGCAGGAGCGTGGCTTGGTGCAGTGGCGTGACTTGGCGTGGGACAGGGACTGGGTGTGGGAGCATGGCTGGGTGTGGGACTGTGGCTGGGTGCAGGAGCATGGCTAGGTGTGGGACTGTGGCTGATTGTGGCTTGGTGTGGGACTGTGGCTCAGTGCGGCAGCATGGCTGGTTGTAGGAGAGTAGCTGGGAGTTGGACTGGGGCTGGATGCCGGAGCGTGGCTGAGTGTGGGATCTGGCTGGGTGCAGCAGTGTGGTTGGTTGTGGGAGCGTGGATGAGTGTGGTACTGTGGCTGGGTGTGGGACTGAGTCTGAATGCGGGAGCGTGGCTGGTTGCGGGAGCATAGCTGGGCGTGGGAGCATGGCTGGGTACAGTAGTGTGGCTCGGTGTGTGACTGTGTCTGGGTGTGGGAGCGTGGTTGGGTGCGGGAGTATGGCTGGGTGCGGGACTGTGGCTGGGTGCGGAATTATGGCTGGGTGGAGGAACGTGGTTGGTTTTGGGACTGAATCTGGGTTCGAGAGCATGGCTGAGTGTGGGACTGTGACTAGGTGCGGGAGCATGGCTGGGTGTGACTACTTGTGGGAGTGTGGCTGGGTGCAGGACTGTGGCTGAGTGCGGGAACATTACTGGGTGCAGGAGCCTGCCTGGATGTGGGAACGTGACTGGGTGTGGGAGCGTGCTGGGTGTTTGATTGTGGATGGGTGTGGGAGCGTGGCTGGGTGCATGAGCGTGGCTGGGAGCGGGAGCTTGGCTGGGTACAGGAATGTGGGTGGGTGTGATAACGTGACTGGGTGTGGGACTGTGTCTGGGTGTGGGATGTGGCTGGGTGCGGGAGTGTGGCTGGGTACAGCAGCGTGGATGCTTGTGGTAGCCTGCCTTGGTGTGGGTCTGTGGCTAAGTGCGGGAGTATGGTTGGGTGTGTGAGTGTGTCTGGGTGTGGGAACATGACTGGGTGCGGGAGTGTGGCTGGGTGTTTGACTGTGGTTGGTGTGGGACTGTGGCTCCATGCAGGAGCATGGCTGGGTGCGGGAGCGTGGCTGGGTGTGGGAGCGTGGTTGGGTGTGGGACTGTTGCTGGTTATGGGCGTGTGGCTGGGTGTAGGAAGCATGGCTGGCTGCAGGAGCGTGGCTGGGGGTGGGACTGTGGCTAGGTGCGTGAGCGTGGCTGGGTGCAGGAGCGTGGCTGGGTGCGGGAGCATGGTGGGTGTGGGAATGTGGCTTGGTGTGGGAGGGTGGCTGGATGTGGGAGGGTGGCTGGATGTGGAACTAGGGTTGGGTGTGGGAGGGTGGCTGGGTGTGTGACTGTGTCTGTGTGTGTGGGGTGGCTGGGTGTGGAAGCGTGGCTGGGTGAGGGAGCGTGACTTGATGTGGGACTGTGACTGGGTGTGGGATGTGGCTCGGTGCAGAAGCGTGGCTGGGTATGGGAGCGTGGCTGTGTGTGAGAGGGTGGCTGTGTGTGGGAGCATGGCTGGGTGCGGGAGTGTGGTTGGTGTTGGACTGTGGCCAGGTGTGGGAGCGTGGCTGGATGTGGGACTGTTACTGGGTGTGGGAGCGTGGCTGGGTGTGGGAGGGTGGCTGGGTGTGGGAGCGTGGCTGTGTGTGGGTATGCTATCAGGACTTTTTGTGTGGGAGGCATGTGGTGCACTGAACCTGCCCAACACCTCCCTGGACAAGTGTGACTCCTGGTGTTCCTCTCCTGGCATCCAGATCCGTGGGCTCTGGAGCTCTCACTGGCTGGCTGTCGTGGATTCAGGCGGGGGCTGGGAGCGCTGCACCTGTTCAGAGGAAATGGAGCTGCCGGAATAACAGTAAATAATTGAAGTTGCTAACTGCAGAGAAAAGGCAGAGATAACAGAGAGAGCTCAAGCAGAAAACTCGGGATTAGCTGCCTGCAGCATTCCTAGCTGAGCTCTATGGCCGTGGCTTACCCAGCATGGCCAGGAGGGAGCCAGGTTCTCTCTAGGCCTGGCTGTGCAAGCTCTGTGATTTCTGCAGAACAGGGAGAGGGCTGGTGTGACCCTGTGCCATAGCACCAGCTGGTTTCTGCCTCTTTACCACATGGACAAGGCTGATTCATTGCAGTGTCTGCATTCAAAGAACGTCCGGTCCCCTCAGACGGGTTCCCTTCTTCGAGCTTGCAGGAGACATTGTCATGTTAATTTGGCTTCAGTAGCCCCAAAGACTTGTGTGTTACTATTGCCTGCCAGTGGCAAGTTGCTTCCATTGCTACAATCTCAGCCCTCTGCGGCTTCACATGGCAGACACCATTCTCCTCGCAGCCATGCTTACATAGGTCTCATTTTCACTGTCCAAGGTCATTCATTTGTTTTCCCACTGCTTCCCACACCAGCGTGCATTCACACCCCTCTGCCCCACCACCAGTGTGCATTCACACCCATCTGCTTCCCACACCAGCATGCATCCACACCCCTCTGCCCCACCACCAGCACACATTCACACTCCTGCTCACCACATGTGTGCATTCACACCCCTCTGCTTCCCACACCAGTGTGCATTCACACCCCTCTGCTCCCCACCAGTGTGCATTCACACCCCTCTGGTTCTCACTGTTAGTGAGCACACACACACACCCTGGTTGCGCACCTAGCAAGCAGTTTCCCTTCAGTTTTGGTGCTTATCAAGCACCGAGAAAGCACCTTGGGAAGATTCACACCTCTCTGTCCTTGTGCTCGGCAGGCTCCCTGCCAGGGGGCCGTGCCACCCATGGGGCTGGCACCATGTGCCACCTGCAGCAACTCTCCAGTGCCACTTAGATGCAGTGAAAGGCAGGCAAGCAGGGTCCCTCTGTGTGCACTTTGCTCTGTGTTTGGTTTTACCCGGTGTCCCTCCTGGCCCCTCGGCTGTCCTTCCATGCCGAGAGCATCATGCTTTCCCTTTGTGTGTGGTGTGTTTGAGTGCTGGCGGGGTCCCTCCCGACAGCCTCTCTCTCCCACTGCTTTCCCAGCCCCCGATCTCCATGCCAGCATGCTCTGTACAAAGAGGCCCATTTCCGACGTGCATGCCTATTGATTTGTCTTGTTTTGCTGCTCCCTCCTGTGCTTCATAACTGTCAACTTTTTTCTCTTACAAAGAAATGTTGTGGTAATGACTCTTTGTGCCGCATCTAAATCCCCAATTACATAAGGAGCCATTTCCCTTTGGTGGAAATCTCCGCGTAATCCCTTTGCCAGAGAAGCAGCCCGCCAGTGACACGCTTCTAACTCTTTGTTTGTTCCTTTGGATCAAATCTAACTGATTGCCGTGACTAATTAACTTTCGCTTTCTTCAGGCCTCTGTTGTCTTAATTAATTTCACAAATACTTCATTCCGCGCTCCCAGCCAAAAGGCTCAATGGTGCAAATAACCAGCAAGAAGCAGAAGCACAAACTCAGGTTCCGCATGTCGGCCCGGCCTCATCTCACGCCAGCTGCCCTGGGCCAACCTGCCTGTGCTGATCTTGAGGCAGAGCAACAGCTTCACAGCCAAGACACCCTGTTGCCCACATTCCCACGTCGCTTACAGCAATCACTCAGAGACGCTGCCAGTTTACCCGACGTTCCAGCGTGCAATCTGCCCACCGAGGCCTGGCTCTCCAAGACGAGAGCGCACTCGGGGCAAGCCATGTACCATGACCCGCAAGTGAGCCAGTCCACCACAGGCTGAGTGGCAGGTGGGCCCCCTGGGAGACACGTGGGCAGGAGGAGTCCTTGGCACAGCTGATGCACAAACAGAGATATAGAGTTACAGATAATATACACATGCATGGCTCCTGTCCCTGCCCCCCACACCCCCAGCTCTCCTCCAAACTCCTGTCCCTGTCCCCCTCCTTCTCTCCCTCTCCCTCATGGCTCCTGTTTAGGCACACTGTTAGAGCCCAAAGAGTCAGAGTTGTTAACCTGACCCAGTCACTGTCCAGCACTAAACAGGGTTACACGGGGTCGGGGTTGGCTACCAGAGATCCCAGCCTGCATCTTACCCTGGCAACACCTCTTTAAACAGCCTATTATTGAAGATACAGCAAAGGAGGAAAAACAGTTCAAGCATTTGAAATGTGAAGTATTAAGTCAGGCTGTCAGTGTAACCAGATCCCTGGGTCCCTTCCCCTTAGCTGGACAGTCTTTAGAAGGAAAAACCCCTTGTTGGACAGTCTCTTAGGCTTGGTCTACACTAACCCCCCAATTCGAACTAAGGTACGCAACTTCAGCTACGTGAATAACGTAGCTGAAGTCGACGTACCTTAGTTCGAACTTACCGCGGTCCAGACGCAGCAGGCAGGCTCCCCCGTCGACTCCGCGTACTCCTCGCGCCGAGCAGGATTACCGGAGTCGACGGCGAGCACTTCTGGGTTCGATTTATCGCGTCCAGACAAGACGCGATAAATCGAACCCAGAAGTTCGATTGCCTGCCGCCGAACCAGCGCGGTAAGTATAGACAAGCCCTTAGATGGTATCAGAGATGGTAATAACCAGCCTTTCAGGGGAAAAGAGAAGTTAGCTGGGCTGGAGCTGGAGCTGGAGCTGGAGCTGGAGCTAGAGCTGAGCTGGGACTAGGACTGGGACTGGGACTGGGACTGGGGCCGGAGCTGGGCTTGGGCTGGGTTGGGGCTGGGGCGGGCTGGAGCTGTTGTCACTGTTGTTAGTCTGATCCTGCAAACAAATCAATCCAAACACACACTGAAGGAGAGAGACGAGAACAGTGACACAGAAAATGCAGCTTCTGGCTCTGGTGTTGACTTTCACTCGCAACTTCGCTGCTAGGACAACACAGGCCCAGCACGTGGTCTGATCAGCTCCCCTGAGACCTGGCAAACTTGGACCAGCGTCAGGCTGTTTAGGGCATTGCTTTGAGCTGCATCTTTGGTCACAGGCACTGCAAAATATAGTCTTGGCTGCCTAAGCCAGATTCTTATTAGCTAGAAGGCAAACTCAACCCACAGGTCACTGATGTGGCGATGTCTGCCTGAGTCTGCAGAAAGCCTGAAGCAGAACTCTGAGAGACATGGCCTTCTCCATTGACCTCTGCGGGAAGTGTTCATTCTGAAACTTAATGATGGAAATCTAATTGCAAATGTATTCAACTATTTAAATATTACGAACATTAGCAGAAACATTAGCTAATGGACTTACCCACTGCTATTAGCCCTGCTGATGAAAGGGAGTGATGGTGAACACTCCCGCCTGCAGAGGAAATGATGGGCAGCAATACAGCAGAAGGGAAAAGGAAAAAGCTGAACTCCCCATTGAAGCTGTTCACTGTGTATAAATAATTAAGTAGCCAGTGGAGCAGAGCTTGAGGACCCATATCCCAGGTGAGTGCCCTAGTCACTGGCTAGCGAGTCAGTCACACCTGTTGCTCTCTTTGGCCCACTGACTGTCTGATTATTTATTCAGTGGCACAGCTTCCACAGTTGAGCTGGCGAGAGCCCTGCGTCCGAACACCCCTTGCCTGGCTGCAAGGCGCTCACCGGCAATGCAGGAGACCCCAGTGTAAATCCCTTTTCTACATCAGGCAGGGTGTGTGTGTGACTCCTGCTCCCCCACATGCCCGCTAAAAGTCCTAATCACTGGGCCCCTGCTCTGTGAATGGCGTTGAAACTAGCAACTGTCACATTCAAAAACAGTTTTGGTTTGCCAAAGAAATGCATTTTCTCAGTGAATTTACTATTTGCTGAAAAGTATTCACCCAGCTCAACTCGCTAGTTAGTTGGGGGGACAGGAGGTCCTGGAGCTAATAGAGAAATGGGCAGGAGCTAGAACTAGTGCCCGCACCTAGCCCTGTTTCTCAGCCAACCCTGGGTCTGAATTTCTGAGCTCCCCTAGATGGCTGGTGTCAAGACAGGTCCCTCCTTGCCCTTGCTTCCTGCTGAGGATCTGCCTGGACTCGGCACTGCCCTGTGCACCTCTCTCCTCACCAACCCCTCCAGTGATGGGTCGACCTCACTGCTGCTTCTGCGTGTAAGTGAGAGGCATGTTCACAGATGCCCCAAAGGCTCTTGTAGCTGCTGAATTCCAGGAGGGCTGTCCAAGGCTCTCCATGAGGCAGCTTGTTCTGCGAGCGGGAGGAAGGAAAGTTCCTTCCGTCAGCAGAGAGGGCCTGGGGTGAAGTGCCCTGGCACTGGGCTCCCCTACAAAGTTCCCTTAGTGCCGGCAGGGGACCCCGTGTCTCCATCTGCCCACTGCCTGCCTCTCTTGGAGCAGAGCTCTGAGGAGAAGAGGGAAGACTCCGTTTGTCCCTCGGGGTCTGCGGATGCTTCTCTCTGCACTAGGCATCCTTGCTGCTGTGCCCATGTGAGCACTGGGAGTATGAAGCATGATGGACACCGCGCCACCTCTCCCGCCTGCAACTGCGTCAGCATTTCTCTGCATGTGCAAGGAGCAAACAATCCCCTTCTTTGCTCATGCTTCCTCCTGCAGGCTCCAGCAGCTCTGCACTGGGAAAGCAGGCCATGGCTGCCTGGGGTGGCTGCCCCGCCCAAGGCATTACCAGGGAGACACTTCTCCATGGGGGAGGTGAAAGTCTGTTGAGAGCCAGCAGGGGGCAGACTGTGCTGTGGGGCGGCGGGTGGGTTGGGTTCCTGAGTCAGTGGCTCAGTGGGGGTGACGGGGTCTCTCTTCCCAGTGACCAGTGAGGAAGAGGGGAAGGCCGAGAGTTGGGCTCGTTAGTGAAATGGCCCCATCAGGGGAGCCAGGAAGATGACTGCTATTGGGTGCCTGCAAACTCAGGGCAGGCCCACTGCAGCTGTGGCACTGTGTGATGAGACTGGGTCCCCTGCCTCCCATTGCCATGTCTGCAAGAGCTCAGGGCCAGGCAGGGCCAGTCCTCATGTCCCGCCAGTTGTGGGGCTCAGGGTTTGAGTAGGAGACCTCATTGCTCTGTCATGGTGGCTTCTCTCCAAGGCTCTGAGCACACATCTCCTTCCACTGAGAGTGACCTGGCTGGCAGGGAAGGGCAAGGGCTATGCCTGCTGTACCCAGCTGTGTGCTCATGGGCAGTGGCCATGGCTGGGGAAGTCCTCCTGGCTCGGTGGGAATCCTGCTGTCCTCTCTGGCCAGCCGGCTCATCTGTGCTCTGCTTTCTCCTTCTGACAGGGGCCCCTCATCCCGGGGCATAGCCCCTGCTCAGAAAATCCATCTCCTCCCACAGGTAAGGTTTCCAGTTGTCTGGTTTTCGACCAGAACACCCGGTCAAAAAAGGGACCCTGGTGGCTCCGGTCAGCAGGGCTCTCTACCAGGCTCCATGTGGCTCCCTGAAAGCGACGACATTGCCCTCCAGCTCCTAGACATAGGGACAGCCAGGAGGGCTCTGCGCGTTGCCCCTGCCCCGAGCACCGGCTCCGCAGCTCCCATTGGCCAGGAATCGTGGCCAATGATAGCTGTGGGGGAGGTGCCTGTGGGCAGGGACAGCACACAGGGCTGCCTGGCCATGCCTCTGCCTAGGAGCTGGAGGGAAATGACTCCGCTTCCCAGGAGCCGCCTGAGGTCAGTGCCGACAGAAGCCCACATTCCCTCCCACACTACAAACCCCTCAGCCCTGCGTTCACCCCTCCACACACCACAATCCCTGCCCCAGACCAGAGCCCTGAACACACCCTGAACTCCTCATTTCTGGCCCCAACCTGGAGCCTGCACCCCCAGCGAGAGCCCTCCCACACCTCAATCCCCTGCCTCAGCCCAGAGCCCCCTCCCACAATCTGAACACCTTGGCCTCACCCCCCAGTCCGGAGCCCCCTCCTGCACCCCAAGCCCCTCATCCCCAACCCCACCCCAGAGCCCTCACCCCCAGCCGGAACCCTCACCCCCTCCTGCAGCCCAACCCTTTGCCCCAGCCAAGTGAAAATGAGCGAGTGAGTGAGGGTGGGGAAGAGCGAGCGACAGAAAGAGGGTGATGGAATGACAGGGCGGCAGGGCCTCAGCGAAGGGGCGGGGCCTCGGGGAAGAGGTGGGGTAAGGGTGTTCGGTTCTGTGCGATTAGAAAGTTTGCACAGCCCCATCTGGGAGAGAGGGCCAGTGGGTGGGGCACTTATTGCCCTTGGTGCTTCTTCCCCCACCAGCCCATAAGCTCTTAGCCCTCAATGTGGCACAGAGGCCTAAAGGCAGGGGGTGCCACAGTTTAAACCAGTGCTCTGCACTCAGTGGTTTCCCCAGGAATTGAAATTAGGGGGGTGTTCAAATTTACAGGGGTGTGCGTGTCAGGGCCGATGAGATATATAAAAGAGATATGAATAAAGTAAATGTTTTGTTAGGATAATGCAAATTTAACATAAGGATAATGCAAGTTACACCAAAACACATAACAGGTCTAGATTTCTAAAAAAATATAATTTAAAAAAAGAAATGTATTTAATTTAAATTGACTTTTGAAAAGTAAGCCATTATGGGATAAGAGGGAAGTCCTCTCATGGATCAGTAACTGGTTAAAAGATGGGAAACAAAGGGTAGGAATAAATTATCAGTTTTCAGAATGGAAAGAGATAAATAGTGGTATCCCTGAGGGGTCGGTACTGGGACCATTACTGTTCAACATATTCATAAATGATCTGGAAAAATGGGTAAACAGTGAGGTGGAAAAATTTGCAGATTATACAAAACTATTCAAGATAGTTAAGTCCCAGGCAGACTGCGAAGAGTTACAAAGGGATCTCACAAAACTGGGTGACTGGGCAACAAAATGGCAGATGAAATTCAATGTTGATAAATGCAAAGTAATGCACATTGGAAAACAATCTCAACTATACATACAAAATGATGGAGTCTGAATTAGCTGTTAACACTCAAGAAAGAGATCTTGGAGTCATTGTGGATAGTTTTCTGAAAACATCCACACAATGTGCAGCAGCAGTCAAAAAAGTGAACAGAATGTTGGGAATCATTAAGAAAGGGATAGATAATAAGACAGAAAATATCATATTGCCTCTATATAAATCCATGGTACGTGCACACCTTGAATACTGTGTGCAGATCTGGTCACCCCATCCCAAAAAAGATATATTGGAATTGGAAAAGGTACAGAGATGGGCAACTAAAATGATTAGGGGTATGAAACAGGAGGAGAAATTAAAATGACTGGGAATTTTCAGCTTAGAAAAGAGATGACTAAGAGGGGATATGATAGAGGTCTATAAAATCTTGACTGGTGTGAAGAAAGTGAATAAGGAAATGTTATTTAATCCTTCACATAACACAAGAACTAGCAGTCTCCCAATGAAATTAATAGGCAGCAGGTTTTAAAAAAACAAAAGGAAGTACTTCTTCACACAACATAAAGTCAACCCGTGGAACTCTTTGCCAGGGGATGCTGTGAAGACCAGAACTATAACAGGATTAAAAAAAGAACTAGATAAATTCCTGGAGAATAGGTCCATCAGTGGCTATTAGCAAGGATGGGGAGGGATGCAACACCATGCTCTGAGTGTCCCTAGCCTGTTTGCCAGAAACTGGGAATGGGCAACAGGATGGATCACTTGATGATTACCTGCTCTGTTCATTCCCTCTGAAGCACCTGGCCTTGACCACTGTTGGAAGACAGGATACTGGGCGATATGGACCATTGGTCTGACCCAGTATGACCATTCTTCTGTAAAAATTAATTATAACGATAAAAATGTTTAGTACAGAAACTCCCCAACATAATGACCTCTCAAAATAGCAACGATGTGAGATAACAACATTGCAAATAATGCATTTTAAAAATCTTGGCCTACTAGGAAACATAGTTATATAAGTTTCCATTCCCAGTCACAAATCTAGCATTCTGGAGCAAAGTCACTAAAATATAGTCCAACAAACAAATGTTTATTTAACGTGCCCCTCACTTTTCCCTCCACCGCACCCCATTCACTGGTGTTGTCCTTGGTCAGTGGAGACTCAGAGTTCAGAGGTGCTTTCATGTGAGTTCATCTCTCAGGTGGGGGGCAGGAAGGCACCTTGCTCGTTCCTCCAGCTGCTAACTGTTTGCTCCGGCCACTGCTGTTTGTTGTGCCACTGTTCACTCCACCACTCTGTTGCCAATGGCCCTGCGCAGTCACCTTCTGCTGCCACCTGCCACTGTGATCTCTGCGAGTTGGTCTCTTGAGGTTCCACCCAGCTCTCAGTGATTTCAGCTGAGCTCTCAGTGGGGGAACCTCACTGCTAGTGCAGTCTGGGCCGTCTCTTCCACAGAAACACTGTCCCCACGGCAGGACTAAGCACTTAGACCTGATTATCAGTGATTTCAGCTGCAGTGGTCACTTAACAGAACAAAAGACTATCTATGGAGCCTAATCAGCTCTGTCTTTAAACAGTGGAGAGGGACAGGTCCCCACCCTCTCTCTTGATGCCCTCAATCAGCACAGGCTAAGTACAGTTCTACTGCCCTTTACTCATACAATAAGAACAACAACATTTCATTCCCCTCCCCCCGCCCCACATTCAAGTGATTTGTAACCCAACCCCAGCCAAAATCTATCACTTGGGCAACACAGCTCTGTTTGCTGGATACCTAGGTAGATTAGGTGTGAATGTAAATACAATCTGGTCCTGAAGCCTTTCCCCCCAGCCCACAGCTCATCACTAGCTGTCAGGGAGAGCTCATTTAGACTTTGCTTACAAATCATCATTTGAAATTATTAGGTTGGCCAACATCACTGAAATGAATGCACTGACATTGTCATAAAAAAAACAACAGCTGTATAAGGAAGCTAGTCTATGTTCATACTTTTCAAATCTATTATACTTTTTCAGATACACATATTTTATCATACACTGTATATGCTTTTAAAGTGTGTATTAATGTTTCAATTTCAATTCAAATTTCCAAACAGTCACTAAATTGGCATGTAACTAGTTCACAAAACTGGGGGGGGGGGGTGTTGGGGAAATTCAGGGGGGTATAGGGAAATCACTGGCTGGAACAGAGCTGGATGAACTACACCAGTTGGAGCTGCTCCCTGCCTTGGGGTGAGAGGGTTCTTGACCCCCGTCATCCCTGTAACACATTGGCCCCCTTCCCCTGCTACTGGTAAACTCCTAGCCCTCATGCAAATAACTGTCATAGGAAGTGATTAGTTCACTTCTGGGGGTGAGATGCTGGGGTGTCTGCCAGCTGATCCTCTGCCTTCTCAGTCTCCCCTTAAGCAGAGGTACCTCCTACTCTTCAGAGCATTTGCTAAAAATTCTACCTCTCATGCCGTGAGAAATCTGCTAGATAGTCAGTTACAGCTGCAACGCCCCCTAACTCAGTTTAATAACCTTGTCAAAGCAGCTCTGTGGCACAACATGCTAGTCTGTTCATTGTGTAACCAAACGGACAGTGCTTTGATCCACGCAGGGATGTGCTGTTTCCGCTCTTTATAAATGCTTGGCGCTGGGACTGTGCATTCTGCTGTACCTACTACTGCTGTCACACATTGCTTCCTGGCCAGGGTCTTTGGGTGCTACTGTCCTAGCAAATGTGAAATAATCTGCCGCAGCAGTAATTAGCCAGCAAAGATCGGATTGTTGCAAGCACCGCAGCTGGTACTTACAGATCCTTCACAAGGAGGTTGAGGGACTCTTATACCAGCTACAAGAAGAGCTTTTAGGAGACGTATGTGAGTCTCTGGGCATTTCGGGGACAAACTGCAGTAAGATTGCAGCAAAACGCCATTTTGCTTTAATTTATTTAGTGTGTGCATAGTTGTCTAGCCAAGTGATGGCATCTTCAGTGGCGAGATGCAGTTACATGGTGTGTAGCAGGAAGCTCTGGAAGGTCAGGGATTGCCTACATCGCTGGGTCTGAAAGATCAGATTTTACACCTCAGGGCTAGAGCAAGAGGAGCCAAGGGAACCAACTAAGGAGAGACCATCCAGAGACAGTGCTGAAAAATTACAGTTGCTTGAAATATGGTTTCAGGAAATCAGGATGGAAATTAAAGGCCCACCCCCAATGGAAAATTTGTCATCCGCACCCAAGAAAAGAGAGCCGTGTTTTTAAAAAGCCTTTACAATAACCGGGCCGATTGGCAAGGCCCCACAAAAGGCCAGGATGAGCCTGAGCATTGTGGCTCACCAAGCTGAAAGGGGGATTTGAAAGGGTACATGGAAGCTGTGATCAGGGCACTTTGCCCCACACTGAGCCTCAGGTGCTGCTTGGAGGGGAAAGCTGCTCTGAGCCTGCCAAAATGGAGGAACAAACTACTACCAAGAAGAAGCTGCAACATCACTGCAGCCCTCAAGAGCAGAACAAGATCCAAGAGAGACACTTCAGGCAAGACGTATTATTTGCCTCACAAGAAGCTGCCTTTCTGTGCCTATCCATGTACAAAACATGTTCCTTCATTGATCCGGACAAGGCTGCAGAGTGACAATATCCAGACAGAGGGTGACCCTATTTAAAAGAAAAGGGGGTTGCAGATGAGAAGCCTGCACACTGCTGTGAGTGAGGAGGCCAAGAGACAGCCACTGATTATGGCATGAGGAGACATGCAGGATCCAAACAGACAGACAATCTGAGAGGAGAGTGGGCTAGTTGCAGGTGACCTGGCAGAGGAAGTACATTTGGCCACTCTTTCAGATGTGGGAGCAGAGAACATTACCAGAACGGGTGCCATGCACAGAGAAACTGATCAGAAGGGAAATGGCAGCGTTTCACCCCTACGGGATCAGTCGTAACAGGCTGAACTTCAGAGTTCCCTGGTCAACTGCAATATATGCAGATGTAAGCAGAGTCAGGATGAGCTCTACCCTGACATCTGGTGGTGAATTATGGCGAGTGTGGAAAAGAACTCCAGGGGCTGATCTTGTTTGCATAGGCACACCCACTCGCCTGGCAGGAAACACAGCAACTGAAAGTGGTTACTTTGGCTGGTGTGGGATCCCCAGTTTCTCTATTATTGGGGCAGGAAGAATAAAGTTTTGTTACCCTGATTCTGTGAATCAAGGCCAGTGGAACTGTTGTATGACAGAAGGACTGAGTGAGTCCTTCACCATTACCTAAGTAGCACTTGCTTGACAAGGGGCATGGGTTACAAAACCCAGTGAATTGAGAGAGGATGGGGACAGGTATTTGTACCTGATGGTATGGGCCCCCCTCTGAGGGGCCGAAACACCAATTGCACCACCTCCTCTCTCCACTGTGGAATGTCAGAGCTAAACTTTGATTCCCTTAGGAGTCTAGTTACAGGCTGCTGAGCTGAATTCACTTTGGGCCAATGGTGCACCAGCACTGGGGCTCCCCTACTATACTATGAGCTGAAATCGCTAAGAGCTGAAATCACAAAAGAGCTGATGTTATTAAGAGCTGAGATCACTGAGGCTATGTTAACTAGTGGGGGAGCCTGAAGCTATATTGCTCAGCAGCTGGCGGAGCAATTTGTGGGGACGACTGGAGGAGCAGCGAGCGGCGTGGAGCCTTGCGGGGCCGGTTGGAGTGGCCCAAGGAACGGCGAGCGGAGCTGTTTGCGGGGACGGCTGGAACGGCTCACAGGCCGGTGAGCGGAGCAGAGCAGAGCGGAGCGGAGTGGAGCGGAGCAGCTTGTAGA
Organism: Terrapene triunguis; assembly: GCF_002925995.2. Taxonomy (NCBI): domain Eukaryota; kingdom Metazoa; phylum Chordata; order Testudines; family Emydidae; genus Terrapene; species Terrapene triunguis. The sequence continues at coordinate 1,707,355 of NW_020665189.1, read as the reverse complement.
GCGGAGCAGTTCGTGGGATGGCAGGAAAGTGGACAGGCTCATGGTAAAGGCTGCGGCGGAACCCCCACGGAGAAACAGACGGCTGGCCAGCCTCGGATCACGTAAGGTGCCCCTTAACACCCTGCGTGCCCCCCCCCCTTTACTCTGGGGCTGCACTGACCAGGGGCAGAGACTTTGGGGGTTGTTGGACTTTTGGGACTTTGGGTGGTTGCTGGACCCCAGAGACTTTGGGGATGTTGGACTTTGGGGACTCTGGGTGATTTTTGGGTTGCTGGATTCAAGAACCAAAGGGAAAGGACACAGCCCAATTTGCTGGGGTGGGTTTTGCTCATGGTTTGTGTTATGAATCCTGTTTGTGGTGTTTTTCCAATTTTATGCTGATGTCGTCTACCTCATGTTATTAAACATTTTCTGCTACACTCAGACTCCGTGCTTGCGAGAGGGGAAGTATTGCCTCGTAGAGGTACCCAGGGGGGTGGTATGTAATTGTCCCAGGTCACTGGGTGGGGGCTCGAGCCGGTTTTGCATTGTGTTATTGAAACGGAACCCCTAGATACAGAACCCGGCCCTTGTTGCTGCCAACTTAGATGGGCAGAAGGGTTACATTTTTGGGGGCTCGTCCGGGATTCCCTGGGTCAGTACCCCTCGCAAGCACCTGTTGAGTGTTCCACTGCATTGGGAAACAATTGTGGTTATATTTTGAGGAAATTACTGTTTGTATAATGGCTAATATGTCAGGTTTGTTGGGCCCCGGCCCTGCAGCCTCTAGCTCAGGGGCCGCAGCCTCAGCCAATGATTGGGCAAAAGCACTGGGGCAAATATTGGAAAAGGTTGTGCTGTCCCAGGCTATGTTAAACTCTTGTCGTGAGTTAAGATTATTTGCTGGGGCAGAGGAGTTCGAACCCTGGTTGGAGCATACCACTGAAATGCTGCAGGAGTGGGCCGTACCTGAAGCAGAAAAGCGAAGATGTCTAATAGAGAGCCTTAGTGGCCCAGCATTAGATGTGATTCGCACCCTGAAGCTCATTGACCCTGGGGTCAGTGTGAAGGACTGCCTAGAGGCCCTTGATCATACCTTTGGGAGCGTAGAGGGCCCTGAAGACAGTTACTGTAAGTTCCTTAATTCCCGACAGCAAATTGGCGAGAAGATTTCAGCCTATATACAGAGGCTGGAGAGACTGCTTCAGAGAGCTGTCATGAGGGGAGCAGTGACTGCTGAACAGATGGATCGGACCAGACTGGCTCAAATTGTAAGAGGAGCTCAGTATCAGAACCCGATTCTACTCCATCTCCGGCTAAGAGAACGACGGGAACATCCCCCAAGTTATTCCCAGCTGATAAAGGAGGTCAGAGAAGAGGAAGAAAGGCAGGCTGCCAGTGAGTTTTGGGAAGCCCAAACATTGGAGCCAGCCGGCACAACACCACTGCAAATGGCCAGTGTACTGATGGTGAGCACCACAGAGGAACTTGCCCAACAAATGCAGGTCCTGACAGAACGGATAGCTGAACTGCAAAGCACCATTGACCGAGCTAAGACTTCCAGGAATAAGGCGCCTCTGACTGTGGCGATGGAGAAGTCAGCATTTAGAGCCACCATCCCATCTGGGCGAAGGGGGAAAGGACAATTCTTCTGCTACCGATGTGGTCAGGACGGACACAGTGCTGGCAAGTGCCATAATGAAGAAAACCCCTCCTTAGTGTATGGAAAGCTGAGGATCAGTTGGGAGAGATCCGGTAGCTGCCAGAGAGTCCGGGGACGGGGACCACCCAGGCCTGCAGGAGTTGAAGATTCCCCCAGAAACGACCGTCCAGCTGGGATCCCCGCAGGACTGATAGGGCCTCGAGCAGAGGTCATGGTGAAGATTGAAGGGGTGGAGTGTAAAGCCGTGCTTGACACTGGATCTCAAGTGACTATTATATTTCAGTCATTCTACCAACAGATGCTTAGGCACCTGCCTATACAGCCACTGACTGGCGTTGGTCTGTGTGGCCTCAGCATGGATGAATACCCCTACCAAGGGTATGTCATAGTGCACCTGGAATTCCCAGAGGAGGTTGCTGGGGTAAGAGAAGAGGTGGACACAGCTGCATTAATATGCCCTGACCCTAAAGGGACCTCTGATGTGTCTGTGCTGATAGGGACCAACTCCAGTCTCTTCAAGGTGCTCGCGGACTACTGCAGACGACAGGCTGGGGACCAGTACCTGAATACCCTGATGATCCATACGCTTTGTGCTGAAGCCTATAGGAAGATTGAGGGTGCTAAAAAGGAGACATCTGAGCTACCGATTGGGGCGCTGAAGTACATGGGCACAACCCCCTTAGTAGTGCCTGCAAGGACAGAGCAGGAAGTGCTTGTCATGAGTACCCGGCTGAAAGGCAGTAAAGGGGCATTAGCAATGGTAGAGCAGCCAGTTGAAGGAGAGCTCCCGGAGGGAGTGCTGGTCCCCAGTGGAGTCATAACCCTACCTGCTGAAGCCCAGGAAAAGGTGACTATACTGATTGCTAATGAAACAAGTCGAGATGTTGTTGTGAAGCAAGGACAAAAGATAGCAGACCTCTTCGAGCCTGAATCAATTGTAAAACCCCAGTGTGAGACTCAAGTTCCGACAATAGACCCAGCAAAGTTTGACTTTGGAGATTCACCGTTGTCCGAGGAGTGGAAAGATCGCCTGAGGAGGAAACTTTGTGAAAGATCCAAGGTGTTCTCATTGCATGAGTGGGATGTGGGATGTGCAAAAGGAGTAGAGCACAACATCAGACTACATGACTCTCGACCTTTCAGGGAGAGATCTAGGAGGATTGCCCTCTCCGAGATGGAAGATGTGCGACAACATCTTCAGGAGCTGGCTGCGAATGGCATCATTACAGAGTCCCGCAGCCCATACGCCTCACCCATTGTGGTGGTCCGTAAAAAGAATGGGAAAATCCGGATGTGTATTGACTACCGCACCCTCAACCGCCGTACTGTGGTTGACCAGTACACAATGCCCCGAGTCCAAGATGCCTTAGACTGTTTGCTAGGAAGCCAGTGGTTCTCTGTGTTGGATCTTTGGAGTGGATACTACCAGATCCCTCTGGGTGAAGAAGATAAGGAGAAGACAGCCTTCATCTGCCCATTAGGGTTTTATCAGTTTGAACGCATGCCCCAAGGGATTTCTGGAGCACCTGCCACATTTCAACGTCTTATGGAGAAAGTTGTGGGAGACATGAATTTACTGCAAGTGTTAGTTTATTTGGATGACCTGATTGTGTTTGGAAGAACCTTGGAGGAGCATGAAGAAAGACTTCTTAAAGTGCTTGATAGGTTAGAGGATTATGGTTTGAAGCTTTCAATTGACAAATGCCAGTTCTGCAGGACCTCAGTGAAGTATGTGGGTCACATCGTGTCCCAAGAGGGTGTGAGTACTGATCCCGATAAAATAGAAGCACTCACTACATGGCCATGTCCAAGTAACTACAGAGAACTCAAGACCTTTCTTGGGTTTAGTGGCTACTACCGCAGATTTGTGAAAAACTATGCTACGATTGTAAAACCTCTGAATGATCTTACCAGGGGATACCAGTCCAGCAGGAACAAATCTAAGACCAAGAATAAGGGGAGGTCCCCAAAGCCTCCTGTGCAAAGACACTATGGCCCCTTCGAACCATTTGGGCCACGGTGGGATGAGAGATGTGAAAGGGCTTTTCGAGAAATCATTACTTGCCTAACTCATGCTCCAGTCCTAGTCTTTGCTGACCCAAGCAAACCATTTATCCTGCATACTGATGCCAGTTTGGAGGGTCTGGGAGCAGTACTGTACCAGGAACTGGAAGGAAAACGTAAACCTGTAGCCTTTGCCAGCCGAGGACTGTCTGATAGTGAAACTCGCTATCCCACCCACAAGCTGGAGTTCTTGGCCTTGAAATGGGCCATCACTGAGAAATTTCGGGACTACTTATATGGTGCTCAGTTCCAGGTGTGGACAGACAACAACCCACTGACCTATGTGTTAACAAGTGCTAAGCTGGATGCTACAGGGCAAAGATGGGTGGCCGCTTTGGCTAGCTATGACTTCAGCATTCAATACCGATCAGGGAGAAGCAATGTAGATGCAGATGCATTGTCCAGGCGTCCACAGGCACCAGGAGTTGCTGTGATACCCACAGATGGAGTGAGGGCTATTTGCAGTGTGAGTCGCCGAGAGCCAGAGTCTCATGAAAGTCTTCATGGATGTGCTGCAGAAGCTTTGGGCCTGCCCCCTGAATGCGTGCCGTCTGCTTCAGTGAACTATATTGCGTTGGACCAATCTCCTTTGCCCATGCTCAATGCGGCGGACTGGCAGGAAGCCCAGCTGCAAGATATTGACATTCGTGATACACTACTTGCCAAAAGGGAGGGGCGAAGCCCAGCTGTGGTTGTCCCACCTAACCCGGAGGGTAAACTACTATTGAGAGAATGGACCAAACTGAAACTGATTCAGGGAGTGCTACACCGAGTGACCACAGACCCTTTACAAAAGCAACGAGCACAGCTAGTGCTGCCAAAAGAGTACAGAGCCCTGGCCATGAGGGCCCTGCATGATGACTTTGGACATTTAGGGATGGAGAGGACCCTGGAACTTCTTCGTAGTAGGTTCTATTGGCCTCGGATGGCTGAAGATGTTCGCAGGAAATGTGAGACCTGCGCTCGATGTGTTCAAAGGAAAACTCTGCCCACGAGGGCTGCATATCTGAAGAACATCACCAGCAACAAACCTCTGGAGCTGGTATGCATTGATTTCTTGTCTTTAGAAGTAGACAAGAGAAATATTGGGAACATTCTAGTAGTGACTGACCATTATACGCGATATGCCCAGGCATATCCCACACGTGATCAGAGGGCCACCACTGTTGCTCGAGTACTGTGGGAGAAATATTTCTCAGTTTATGGATTTCCAGCCCGGATACACTCGGACCAGGGGCGGGACTTTGAGAGTCACCTTCTGAAGGAGGTGCTGAGGATAGCGGGAATTAAAAAGTCTAGGACAACGCCTTATCACCCTCAAGGTGATCCACAGCCAGAGAGGTTCAACCGAACCCTATTAGATATGTTGGGGACTTTGCGGCCAGAGCAGAAGGCAACCTGGAGCCAACATGTCGCATTTCTGGTGCACGCCTACAATGCCACAAAGAATGATGCTACAGGAGTCACCCCATATCTCTTAATGTTTGGGCGAGAACCAAGATTACCCATAGACCTGTGCTTTGGTGTATCAGAGGATGGAGATAGCTATGAAACTCATCAGCAATATGTATCCCGACTAAGAGAAAAGCTGCGGGATGCTTATCACTTAGCTACATCTGCGGCTCGGAAGAACGCAGACCGGAACAAACATCGGTATGATGCTAGGGTACGTCTGCAAGAACTCCAGCCGGGGGACAGAGTCCTGCTGCGAAATTTGGGTATTACTGGCAAACACAAGATAGCTGACAGATGGAAGGCAATACCTTACTTGGTGATGGAAAAGCTGGGAGACCTGCCGGTCTACAAGATAAAACCTGAAGATGGTCCAGGGCAGACAAAGACAGTGCATAGAAACCTTTTGCTCCCTGTGGGGGAATTGGTAGACACCCCGTATGAGATGGGCCACAACAGGGCAACCGGGCGGAACGAAGGTGCTGGACCAAAGCTGCCCTCCAACGTGGACAGCCAGCCCCCTGCAGCTAACCTACCCCTATGCAGCACATGCGAGAGTGAGTCTGAGGAGGAAGACACAACCATGGTGTATCCTGGGATGGAGACAAGATTTCAGTCTCGATCAGCATCAAAAGAGAGCTCCTCCTCTTCCGCCCTAAACCCCATGGCAGAAGTATTTAGGCCCATTCCTGACACCCCTGGGCCACTGGTGGGACCCCCATGTGATGACACACACAGGTTATTGGACAGTGGAGACATACAGGTGGAGGATGTCCTGGGCACCTTGGACCCTCCACTGTTAGAACTAGAACTGCAGGAGCCTATGCCAGTAGCCGAGGGGCCCTCAAAGGAAACCTCCCCATCTGTCGTTCAAGAGGCTGTCCACTCTACCACGGTAACAGAGAGTCTCAATAGACGAGACAGGGTAATAAGACCAGTAAAACGGTTGACTTATGATGCACCTGGGGTGACTAGTGAGGAACCAATATGTTTAGCACACAGGCTTGTGGAAGCTAAAGTGGGCTATCTGAGGCCCTTTGGAGGGAACCAGTGAGTTGGTATAATAGGGAGTGTGATTTGTCGGGACGACAAATTCTCGGCTGGGGGGAGGATGTAAGCAGAGTCAGGATGAGCTCTACCCTGACATCTGGTGGTGAATTATGGCGAGTGTGGAAAAGAACTCCAGGGGCTGATCTTGTTTGCATAGGCACACCCACTCGCCTGGCAGGAAACACAGCAACTGAAAGTGGTTACTTTGGCTGGTGTGGGATCCCCAGTTTCTCTATTATTGGGGCAGGAAGAATAAAGTTTTGTTACCCTGATTCTGTGAATCAAGGCCAGTGGAACTGTTGTATGACAGAAGGACTGAGTGAGTCCTTCACCATTACCTAAGTAGCACTTGCTTGACAAGGGGCATGGGTTACAAAACCCAGTGAATTGAGAGAGGATGGGGACAGGTATTTGTACCTGATGGTATGGGCCCCCCTCTGAGGGGCCGAAACACCAATTGCACCACCTCCTCTCTCCACTGTGGAATGTCAGAGCTAAACTTTGATTCCCTTAGGAGTCTAGTTACAGGCTGCTGAGCTGAATTCACTTTGGGCCAATGGTGCACCAGCACTGGGGCTCCCCTACTATACTATGAGCTGAAATCGCTAAGAGCTGAAATCACAAAAGAGCTGATGTTATTAAGAGCTGAGATCACTGAGGCTATGTTAACTAGTGGGGGAGCCTGAAGCTATATTGCTCAGCAGCTGGCGGAGCAATTTGTGGGGACGACTGGAGGAGCAGCGAGCGGCGTGGAGCCTTGCGGGGCCGGTTGGAGTGGCCCAAGGAACGGCGAGCGGAGCTGTTTGCGGGGACGGCTGGAACGGCTCACAGGCCGGTGAGCGGAGCAGAGCAGAGCGGAGCGGAGTGGAGCGGAGCAGCTTGTAGAGCGGAGCAGTTCGTGGGATGGCAGGAAAGTGGACAGGCTCATGGTAAAGGCTGCGGCGGAACCCCCACGGAGAAACAGACGGCTGGCCAGCCTCGGATCACGTAAGGTGCCCCTTAACACCCTGCGTGCCCCCCCCCCTTTACTCTGGGGCTGCACTGACCAGGGGCAGAGACTTTGGGGGTTGTTGGACTTTTGGGACTTTGGGTGGTTGCTGGACCCCAGAGACTTTGGGGATGTTGGACTTTGGGGACTCTGGGTGATTTTTGGGTTGCTGGATTCAAGAACCAAAGGGAAAGGACACAGCCCAATTTGCTGGGGTGGGTTTTGCTCATGGTTTGTGTTATGAATCCTGTTTGTGGTGTTTTTCCAATTTTATGCTGATGTCGTCTACCTCATGTTATTAAACATTTTCTGCTACACTCAGACTCCGTGCTTGCGAGAGGGGAAGTATTGCCTCGTAGAGGTACCCAGGGGGGTGGTATGTAATTGTCCCAGGTCACTGGGTGGGGGCTCGAGCCGGTTTTGCATTGTGTTATTGAAACGGAACCCCTAGATACAGAACCCGGCCCTTGTTGCTGCCAACTTAGATGGGCAGAAGGGTTACACAGGGAAATCACAAGGGAGCAGAGAATGCGGAGAGCACTGCACCTGATTTCCCAGGTGTGGCCTATATTTGGCATCTAACAGCCATGCAGCAGGTCAGTAACTGGGTTGGAAAGGTACCTGGTATGGTGTGGTTTCCTCAAAAAATAAACTCTCAAGACCTGTGGTACATAGGGTTGCCAACTTTCTAATTGCACAAAACTGAACACCCTTGCCCTGCCCCGAGGCCCCGCCCCTTTTCTGATGACCTGCCCCCACTCACTCCATTCCCCCTCCCTCCGTCCCTCACTCTCCCCCACCCTCACTCCCTTTCACTGGGCTGGGGCAGAGGGTGCAGGACGGGTGAAGGCTCTGGCTGGGGGTGCGGGGATGTGACGGAGCAGGGAGCAGGGCGGATTTGACCTGGGAATGTAGCCTGGGAGTTACATTGAGCTACCTGAGCTGTAACCTGAGCCAGAAAGGGGGGTGGGAGAGGTGACACCTTCTGCCCGGGAGATGGAACAAAGGAAAGGAGGGGCAGAGGGGAGGGGAGGGGAGAGAGAGCTGCTGGAGGGATTTGGGAGTTTTTCAGTTTTGGGGCTGGGTGGTGCAACGCAGGGAACCCCAAGCTGGGATCTAAGCTCCCTGCACTCCCCAAAAGGACTTGATTGAGGGGTCCTGGTTGTATCTACAAGCTCTGCTGTAGACTGTGTTCCTGTTATCCAATAAACCTTCTGCTTTACTGACTGGCTGAGGGTCACGGTGAATCGCAGGAAGCTGGGGGTACAGGGCCCTGAGTCCCCCCACACTCCGTGACAGGGCTCTGGGGTGGGACCAGAAATGAGGGGTTCAGGGAGAGGGGGGGGGCTCTGGGCTGGGCAGGGAGTTGCAATGCGGGAGGGGTGAGGGCTCCGCCTGGGGGTGTGAGCTCTGGGGTGGGGCCAGGGATGAGGGGTTTGGGATGCAGGAGGGGGCTCAGGTGTGGGGCAGGGGATTGGGGAGCGGGTTCTGGGAGCAAGTTAGGGTGCGGGAGGGGGTTCTGACCTGGGGCCGGGGGTTGGGATGCGTGTGGGGGTTCAGGCTCCAGCCAGGCAGTGCTTACCTCAGGCGGCTCCCGGTCGGTGGCACAGCAAGGCTAAGGCAGGCTCCCTGCCTGCCCTGGCTTCGCACGGCTCCCGGAAGTGGCCAGCATGTCCGCATTCTAGGCACAGGGGTGGTCAGGCAGCGTTGCATGGTGCGCACTGCCCATACCCACAGGTGCCACCCCTGCAGCTCCCATTGGTTGCAGTTCCTGGCCAATGGAAGCTGTGGAGCCAGCACTTGGGGAGGGGACAGTATGCAGGATCTCCCTGATCGCACCTGTGCCTAGGGTCTGCAGGGACATGCTGGCCTCTTCCGGGCTCTGCGCGGAGCCACGGCAGCCAGGGAGCCTGCCTTAGCCCCACTGCGCCATCAACCAGACTTTTAACGACTGCTGACCGGAGCCACCAGGGTCCCTGTTCGATTGGACATTCTGGTCGAAAACCAGACATCTGGCAACCCTATTGGGATGGTGGGGTAGAGGTGTGCCTGGTCTGAAGCCAGTGCCTGGGAGACAATCTCCCAGGGACACACCTTCGGAAGCTGGACGAGTTACTGGAAGTAGGAGCTGGGCTTGCTCTGAATGCTGCCTGTGGAAGTCCGTCCGGGAGGCGCTGTGTGTCACAACTGCGCTGGAAGCAGGGAACCTGAGCGTGGTCAGGAGTCCGGCCAAGCTCCTGGTACCCACCAGAGGGTGGGAGAAGCCCTAGATGGCTGTGAAGTGACTGCTATGGGGAAATACGGAGGGGAAACCTCTTAGTCTGTAGCTTCAGGGTGGTCAGTCAAAGTGTAACTGCCCTGATGGGGACAGGGAAGAGACAAAGCCTACCACCCTTCTGCAGGTGTGGAGGGGACTGGGCTGGGGGGAGGGATTGAATGGGGAGACACCATCTCATCTTCCAGAGCCACAGCAGTGCCAAGAACTGCCTGAAGGGCCCAAGCCTCTCATGGCTGGCTTTGTAGGGGAGTTAAGTCTATTTCCAATTAAGCAAAGGTGGTGACATCTTGATTGTTCCTTTGCTGGCTGGGCCACACAAATTAAAGAACTTGATCACTGGCTACCAATGTGACACTGGCAGGCCAGGCACTAGCAGCTCATGCCAAGGTCCCCAGGTCTCAGCTGAACGCTGACAAATACACAGCTGGAGTCAGTCTGGCTTCCCTGCTGTTAAAACAGGGTGTTAGGACTATGAGAATCTGATTAGCATTTAGTCTTTAGAGTTGCTGCCTGTGTTAATCTCACCTGTAATATCTTTATCCCATGCTGTAAGGTAATATTTGAGTGGTTGTATTGTGAGCCCCTGTGATTGTGTAAATCACCAGACAGGAGAGAGACACTAATCAGTGGGAAGGGCTGGGCTTCAATAGATGTTACGTCCTGCCCTAAAGGAAAGGGCCATCTCTAACTGACCAACTATTGTGGGACATTGCAACTGGAATCTCCCTACCTACCCTCAACATGAGGACAAAACACATTTGCTGTTCTGCTCTCCTCCCTCTGAAGATGTGTCATGCAAGTGGACTCCTCGCATCAGCTGAGTTTGCAGCTCAGAGCACCTGGCAGCAGGGGGATAAGAACCCCAAAGAAAAAGAACTAGGGATTTCTGTGCTGCTTGGAGTCTGGGGGGCAAAGTGGTTCTAGGCAGAAGCAAGAGATCCCCAGTGCTTAGCCTGGGTTAGCCCTAAAGGACATATTGAGCTTGTTGATTATAGAAACTTTTATTACAGTGCTACTCAGCCCTCAGCGGTTCAGGAGCCAAATTAACCATCAGCATTACTCAAAAGAGCCACAGTGATGTGAATTCATTTACTATATAGTCATATATATTGACAAAGCCCTGGCTGGGATGATTTAGTTGGGGTTGGTCCTGCTTTGAGCAGGGGGTCGGACTAGATGACCTCCTGAGATCTCTTCCAACCCTAATCTTCTATGATTCTATGATATTTAAACAGTAGGGCAGGAGAAATATTTAGTGTATATATCTATATTATTCTCACAGCCAAAGCCTGACCAATTATTATTATTTTATCAACTACAATTGTTAATAGCATAGTAAAAGCCTCCTGATTGGTTAATAATTAAACCACACAGTGTTTTAATATCATGTGCTGCAAAGAGATGCAGGAGACACGTTAAAGAGCCACTTGTGGCTCGCGAGCCTCCGTCTGAGTATCACTGGTTTATTACCTTCTGAAACTTAAGATTGTAACTCATTAGTGCATATCTGTGTTTACCTGCTTTAATCTTGTCAATAACTCCCTGGTTTCCTTCTCCTAATTAATAACTCTCTAGATAGTTTATTATAGGATTGCCTACAAGCCTTGTCTTTGGTGTGAGATCTAAAGTGCAACTGACCTGGGGTAAGTGACTTGTTCTTTGGGACTAAGAGTAACCTGAACATTGCTGTGATCCTTGGTGTAAGGGACCAGCTATCACAAAGGCAGACTCACCTGGGTGGCAAGATAGGTCAGAGTCCCCAAGGGGATAGTCTGTGACCCCATGTTAAGACTGCTTTAGTGCCTGAGGAGTGCACACTTGATAACTGGTTGGTGTAATCTAAATATAGAACTCACAGCCAATCTGGGGCTTGTGTATTGCTGCTTAACGATCTGCTGTGAATGTTGGTACCCACACTCTTGGGTCACTGCAGGCAGAATTACAACCACGTTATTGAGGGGATAGTCAAATACCACTGCGGCAATTCATGTGATGAGGCACCAGCCCCTGGCCTCATTGACAATATGAAATGTGTATTTCCTCATGTGGGCTTGGCAAGAGCCGAAGCTCTTGTGAACTTCACCAGAGACAACAATGATCAAAATCAGTTTGAATCAGCATTGAACCTGAGCCATTTGTCAGAGGTGCAAAGGAAAATGGCCCAGCAGATGCTGAAAGAAGAGCCCAAAGCTTTCTCCAGAGATGATGGAGACATTGGACAGATCCCTACTCTGCAGATACTAATCAAGTTACATGAAGACTGACAGGTAAGGGCTTGGCTACACCTGGAAATGGACTGAAATAGCTATTTGGGTGTAAGTCCCCACTCTAATTCTCAGTATGCCTTTCACCTGATTTGGCTCAGTCTACAAGGGAATACATTGCCAAGTGTACACAAGCCTTCAGTGCCACACCAGCTATGTAAAGCGGTGGCAGAATATCTGCAAGATTGCAAAACCAAAGTCAAACGAATCATCACCACTGGTGTTTGGAAATGGGATGGCAGCCTCCGACTCTGCAGACTATCAGAAACTGAACAGAAAAACACCCTAGACAAATGACCCACCCCTCAAACTCAGGATGTTCTGAATAGACAAGGAGGTAAATCTTGGTTCTCCATCTTAGATCGGGGGTTCGCAGCTGAACAAAGCATCATCCCAAAGCCTCCATTGCGCCATGGGGTTTATATGAATGGGCAAGAATCCCATTCGGGTTAAAAAGTACACTGGCTGCCCCTCTGCAGTGTATGGAAGAGTGCCTTGCGAAGCTTAGGGATGAGCTGTATGTTCCATACCTGGACAGTGTCCTAATTGCAACAGTTACAGAAACAGAGAATTAACCTGAAAGCTTCTAAATGTGATCTTATGTAGGAATGGTGGTGTCTGCTGAAGGTTACAAGACGGATCCAGCTATCACCTTGGCTGTTCAGACTTTTGCAGAGAAACCACCAAGCACATGGGGGAACTTAACAAGGTACTAGGCTTCCTCACCTGCTACTGAAGGCACATACATGACTTCTCTTGACTAGTAAAGCCCTTGTATAACTTGCTGAGTGTTCCATTGGAATAAAACACGCAACACTGTCACAAGTGGAGTATGAAAAAGAAGAAAGCCAGAGGAGAGCCAGTTACCAGGACTGAGCAACATCAAAGTGTTCTAAGCCAGCTGACTGACTTCCCTGTACAGTTACCAATAACAGCCTATCCTGAGTTTTCCCATGTAGATGCTTCAAATAATGGTCTTGTACCAGTGTCAGGAGGGCAAACCAAGAGCCATTGGTTATGGGTCAAGAACACTAACTGCAACAGAGAAGAATGATCATCTTCACTCAGGAGAGCTGGAATGTCTAGCTTTAAAGGGGGCTGTCACTGACAGATTTCATGACTACCTTTACCATGCACAATTTACTGCGATAAGAACCCACTAACCTATGTCTTCACCTCTGCCAGGTTGAATGCCACAGCACATGGGTGGGTTGCAGAATTAGCTGGCTTTAACTGGGAAATCTAATATGGAGGCAAATGCTTTATCCAAAATGGCCCTTGATATGGAAAAATAGATGACAGAATACACAAAAGTGATGAGCAAAGATGTTGTTAATGCTATCTTACAATCCTTGCATGTACAGAGATGGCAAGGTATCCTGGTAGCACTATTGCTATCAACCCTTGGGCACTAGTTGACTTCTTCATGGGCATTAAATCCATCATAAAGCCTGTTCCATGAGAAGACATTTTGCCAGCTCAGAAGGAAAATCCAACTATTGCTAACAGTCTTCATTGTAAATCTTTGTGGCAGAAGCCGAATAACCAAGAGAACACAAGGAAACTGTAAAATCCCCAGCCTAATGTGAAAATGGTATTAGTTGTATTTGGATAGAGATGGAATATTTTATCAGAAAACCAAGTTAAAAAATCAGCTGGTATTACCTGAAAAATACACAAAGTAAATATATCGAGACGTACCTGAAGAGATGGGACATCTAGGAGCAGCACAAGTAATCGGTTTCACAGGAGATCAGTTTTGTGCTCACAGATGAAGAGGGACATTGACCATTATGTCGTCAAACAAAAGAAATCTCACTCGCCTACCAGAGATCCCCTAACTTTGTTACGACAGAACCATTTGAGCTTGTATCAATAGACTTCTTGCACCTAGAAAGGTGCAAAGGAGGATATGAATACATCTTAGTCTTAGTAGATAACTTCACTAGGTTTGTCCAAGCTGACCCTGCCACCAAGAAGTCAGGAAAGGCTGTGGCAGACAAGATCTTCAAGGACTTTATTTTAAAATTTGGTTTCCCCAGAAGGATCCACCATGACCAAGGGCCAGAGTTTGAAAATAATGTATTTACCGCACTACTATCAAAATGAAACATCCTGCACAACTCCATACCACCCAAAGGGCAATGGGCAAGTAGAAAGGCTGAACTGAATTCTTCTGGCTATATTGAGAACCTTGCCATAAGGGCAAAAGTCAAACTGGAAGGACTCTCTTAACAACATAACATATACTAGAAGAGTACACTAAATGAGGCTACAGGAGTCTTACCCTTCTACTTACTATGGAAGATCACCACATTTGTCCATTGACATCGTGCTTGGTTTACTGATAAACTCTTTATCTGCACTGGGAACCATAACAGTTATGGTGAAATATGGAAACAGCAGCTGAAAGAAGCTAGTGAACTCATGCTGGTAGTGGAAGGAACGACTGATCAGAAAGTGCATGGAGCAGCCCTCTCCCCACGTGACAGAGTGCTTTCAGAGCGAGGGTGATCAGACAAATTAAAATCCTGTTGGGACGATAAAATCCATGTCACGCTCAAAAGGAGTACAAAAAATGATGCTAGGCATGCACTTGGGGCAGTTAGCCCCTCCCACCATTAGCTACCCCAGTGGTCTCAAACTCAAATGAACACGAGGGCCACATGAGGACTAGTACATTGGCCCGAGGGCCGCATTACTGACACCTCCCCACTGCCGCCCTCGGCCCCGCCCCCACTCCACACCTTCCATGAAGCCCCGCCCCTGCCCCGCCTCTTCCCACCCCTTCCCTGCCCCCATTCCAACCCCTTCCCCGAAATTGGCCAGGAACAGGGAATTGCGGCCAATGGGAGCTGCTGGGGGCGCTGCCTGAAGCAAGAGCAACACACAGATCCATGTGCCCCCCGCTTCCCCATGTTCCGGCCGCTTCCCAGAGCGGCGCAGGGGCAGGGCACGCAGGCAGGGAGCCTGCCCTGCCCTGCTCTGCCCCTGGTGCACGTCGGGCCAGAGCTGCTCTAGGTAAATGCTGGGGGAGGGTGGGGGGGGGCCGTGAGGAGCTCGCGGGCCACGTGTTTGAGACCCCTGAGCTACCCGCTATTTTTAGCACACTAGCTTGATCAGGGCTAGTGCGGGTATGTCTTCTTGAGTTGAAAATTACACCTCTGGCTCCAAGGGTTGACATACCCTAAGAGTGAAGATCAGTTACATTACCTGATGGTGCCAGGTACTGCCCATGGCACTGTGATGAAGTGGAAATATTTTACATAAGAATGGCCATACTGGGTCAGACCAAAGGTCCATCTAGCCCAGTATCCCGTCTTCCAACAGTGACCAATGCCCGGTGCCCCAGAGGGAATGAACAGAACAGGTAATCATCAAGTGATCCATTCCCTGTCGCCCATTCCCAGCTTCTGGCAAACAGAGGCTAGGGACACCACCCCTGCCCATCCTGGCTAATAGCCAATGATGGACCTATCCTCCATGGACTTATCTAGTTCTTTTTTGAACACTGTTCTGGTCTTGGCCTTAACAACATCCTCTGGCAAAGAGTTCCACAGGTTGACTGTGCATTGTGTGAAGAAATACTTCCTATTGTTTGTTTTAAACCTGCTGCCTATTAATTTCATTTGGTGGCCACTAGTTCTTGTGTTATGAGAAGGAGTAAATAACACTTCCTTATCTACTTTCTCCACAGCAGTCATGATTTTATAGACCTCTATCATATCCCCCATTAGTCATCTCTTTTCCAAGCTGAAAAGTCCCAGTCTTATTAATCTCTCCTCATAGATGATGCTGATGTGTGCCTCAGTTTCCCCCATAGTGCTGCATTGTTACCCAGTGGGTGGAAAAGGACTGTTTGTTCTTGGGGCAGGCTAAGACACAGGTGTAAATGGTGCCTAGCTGTGTGGGACTAAGTGGGTCATTGGAAAAGGACTAGCTGAGCCAGATCAGTTATCAATGGAGAATCCGTGAGGATAATAGGAAATCCAATCACTGGGCCATTGACACCTAGCAACCAACAAGCATGGATTGCCCACCTCTCTGCAGGCAGCCATGCAGCATTTCCCCAGCGGGAGAGCAAAGGACTGGAAAGGTGTGAGGTGGGCCATAAGAGCTGGCTGCTGGAAGGAGTTGGGGCTCTCACCTGGCATCTGACGAAGGAAGGACAGACAGACCTTGAACCAAGGGGTTCACTATAGCTTAGCGGGGTTCTGGGCTGACCAGGATGGACTAGGTTTTAACCTTCAGTTCTCTGTGCTACCCAAAGGACTCCCTGTGCTGTGTCCAATTAATGAATCAACCTGAATGCTGGGCGAGGTGTATTGATCCCTGCAGTTTGGACAGGTTTCCATTGGGGTGTGTCTTAGCTGGACGCACTGAGCAGAGCTCATGGGGTGCAGCAGGCCCAGAGGTCCAGTTTGAGGAGGTGGTGAAGCCAAGTGGCTGACCCTCGAGGAAGAGTGAGACCCCTGAGTTACTGAGGTACTTTAATAGCATGGCATATGGTCCCCTGTGCAGGGTAGCCTCACCTGGCAACAAAACTCCACCACTGCCATGCCTCAGGCAATCCTGAACCCTGCAACCACATCCCCTGTGCAGCCACCCCTGCATGCCTGGATCACCCCAACAATATGCGGTGTGTCCCTGACCACGCACCCTACCTTATCATCCTGGCCCCACCCCACCCCCTGCAAACTCACCCTGGCAACATGCAGCCCTGCCCAGGACAGCTCGCCCCCCATTGCATAACTCCCTTCCCCCAGCCACTGGGCATTGACCCCATAGAACTGTTCAGCCTTCCTCCCACCTCCTCCTCCCCAGCCACTGGAAAAACACAGTACTGACTGTGCCCTGGGTGCCATCACACCTAGTCTACATGGGGAATGGCTCCTCCATGCTCCAGGCCCAGAGGCCTCCTTTTATTTCTCTATCGCATTGCAAACTCCTCTGTAATGTGCAGCCTGCTCTCAGCACCGCTGTGCCTCAGATCTCATCCTCACACAGCCTGAGTTTCAGGTCATCTCCCCCAAATGGATGGGCTGCCTTTTTCCAAGCTGTGACGCATGGCTAGAAAGGGTTAAACAGCCGGCAAAATAAATAACCCTCAAAAGACATGTGGGGAGATAATGTTTGTGTTTTTGTGTATTTACATATGTATGGGTACGACAATATAACCAACAGTCCCTGTCTATGCTGTATTCTGATATCATTTAAATGAACTGTAAACATGGGATATCTCGGTATTCATCTCTCTTTGAAATGTACTGTGAATGGTGGGGGAAAAAGCAAATGGCCTTATGTTAATTCGGATAGCTAAGTACATATTAAAGGAGGTGATGGACCTCCTTTAAACTCATCCTAATTATCTTTTGTTCCACAAGGAAATCCCAACTTGTCAAAGAGGACATGAAATTGTATTAAAGATCTTTGGGCCCTGATTCTGTCATCTCAGATCTGCTTAGACTTCGTCAGGGGAAGTTTGAGTCACAAGACTGAGGTCCCAGTTATGCTGGTATGCCCTGAATATGAGATTTGGACATTGGACTATGACCTATGAATTGAATTCTAAAGGAACTCTTTGCAACTACAAAGCTCACCATCTCTGCTATGAATTTGAATTTCAATGAATTGAACTCGTGTCTGTATGTATAATGATCTTTTAACCATACTCTCTCTCTTTTGTTTTTTAATAAATTTTAGTTTAGTTAATAAGAATTGGCTGTAGCGTGTATTTGGGTAAGAGCTGAAACATTCATTAACCTGGAAGCTAATGTGTCCGATCCTTTGGGATTGGTAGAACCTGTTCTTTTATGTGATGAAATTAGATTTACAGAAATTCTCATCATATTTGACATGGGTACCTGGATGGAGGCCTGAGGGTGATCACTTTAGGGAACTGTGTTGTTTGGACATCTGAGTAACCAGTAAGGTAATAAAGAAGCTGTTTTATGCTGGCTTGGTGAATCTAAGTATTGGAATATCCACCAGCTTTATGGGGATTGTCTTCCCCATTCTTTGCAGTTCACCCTAATTGAGTGACCACAGCTGGCTCCCCATTGGGACCCCGGTCACAGTAAGCGGAATCTCATTTTGCTGCCTGTGATCTCTGCAGGACCCTCTCTGTTATTTCTCCATCCTCCTTGGGTTTTGATCTCTTTCTAATTTAGTTTTATCTGTGAATTTCAGGCCCATGCTGTTTACTGGAGCTGCTTGTCTTATTCATTGTAAATAATAGCTCTTGTTTCTGTTTGCAAATCATTTTCTACTGCTTTCTGCAGAGTTCCTTGTTGTTTCTAATTATGTACCAGTTAACCCACATGTACAAACTCCAGTGTGAACTCTCCTCTTCTGCTATTGACTGTTCTTCATGTCTGCTGTGTGATTGGTCACCTCCCACACATGACATTGTTTCTGCTTTGTGATTGGATGTTGGACACATCATAAACAGGAGAAGAACAAACATGCTTTCTGGTACAGATTTTTGGACAAATCATCATTTGTGCTAAGACCGGTGAAACCTGGGATTCCCAGTCCCTTTCCAAAATACCCAAGGACTGGTGAATAACGCAACGAGCGAAGCAAAATCTACTGCTCCTACCACAGAGAGAATTTGTCACGCTGACCGTCACTGCTTGGTCAGCGAGATCATTAACAAAGGTGCTAAACCAGATGTCCTGGACTTTGTTCTTTACCCCCTCCTTTGTTTGCAGCCCTTCAGACAGACTTCTGCCCATAGGACACTGTTTGTAGCAAGCCCAGCTGGAGGGAACTTTTCAAGGAAGGCTCTGCTCTGTTACTTCAGTACCCTGACTTCACTGGAGCTACTCCATCACTGCAACAAACTCCCCTGCGTGGAGCAGTGAGCGAATCAGGGACGTTAGTGTGTGGGGATGAAGCCCACGGTTTCAGACTGATAGCTGAGAGCAGAAGGGCCCAGTAGATCTGCTCTGTTACCTTCACCCACTCCTGGCTGTGGTAAGAAAAGCCTTTGGTGTGTCTGGCCAGTTTGTAACTCACCCACACCCCCATTTCTGCCCTTGCTCAGGATCCCAGTCACTTGGAAAGCTCTAGTGAGATTCTGCCTCTTAATATTGGCTCTGATTTTGGGGCCACAGACTCTTGATCCCAAGTGCTGCAGGAAGCAGCAAATGAACTCACCCAGCCACTGATAATGGGCTGAGTCCTGAGCTCCTTACTCAGGCAAATCCCTTGGACTTCAATGGGCCTTCAGGATTTGGCTACAGACAGATTGTTTTTCTTAATGCCTCCAAGTTCCTTGGAGTATCAGCAACGCTCAGGCAGCCTGTCCCAGTGTCAGTGGAGTGGAGCAGAGACAAAGCTGAGCCCCAGGCCAGACCCCTGCCCCCTCATCTCTCCACCCCCTCGTTCTCTCACAGAGTAACAGAAGAAAATGGAACATTTAAAGGGAACCTCGCCAGGCACGTGTCGATGAGGAGAGAATCCTGGCGTCCCAAACTAGCACTGAAACAGGTCCGGCCCCCACTCTGGAGAGCCTAATGCAGGAATAAGTTAATGTGGCACTGATCTTTGACGAGGCGAGATCCTGGCAATCCCTATTCCCTGCAGCTGGAGTGAAGGCTGCCATGGCTCACCCAAAGGTTTTGTTGTTTCCCATCATGGGCTCCTCCCATCTCTGGTGTCTCACTTTGACTTGAGGCCTCATTTCCTCGTGTGGGTGGAGGTGGCCTCAGGCACGTGGCCTTGCAGAGCAGGTAGACAGAGTGCTGGGGGAGGGAACATAGGCACAGCGTGACCCATGGCCCTTGCTGTGCTCCTGTTAGTGAGATGCCTCGCACACTGCCCCTGGCTGGGATGCACAGAGAGCTCCCAGCAGTGGTTAAACAGACATGGGGCAGGGGGCGGGGGGGGGAGCAAGGAGCTTGGCAGCACGTTAGCGTCCGTCTTCAGGAAGTGGCTCTGGCAGGCAAAGGACAGAGACCAGGGCCATCCCTGCACTGGAATTGTTTGCTGGCATAGTAATGTCAGTTGGGGAGATTCCTTATATATTTTTATACCAGCAGAGCCAGCGAGCCCTCATGTTGACGCAGATATACCATAAAAAAGGGCTTTTGCTGGGATAGGTAATTTCATGCAGAGAACGGGTATAAACTACACCAACACAAGGACCCGTCTGATGGGGGAAGCCACATCTTCACTGGGGTGGTTAGCCAATATGGCCATGCTGGTGTAGCTGCACCCACAAACTCTCTCCAGGGCAGCCTAGGCTTTGAATGAGCCTGCCGAGCCAGCACTAAGGGACATGCACGGACTGTGGGGGCCAGACTAGGACCCGTGGGATGGGCAGGGCACCCAGCTGCAGGCCCCAGAGACCCTGCCCAGAGCTGGGACTGCCCCAACGTGTGCACGGAGCTGCGTGCTCAGGGAGGGCTCACATCAGGGCACTGGGTTACAGCAGCCAGAGGGCAGCAGCCCTGGAGCTGCTCTCTGCAGCAGGGGGAGAGATGCCATTCTCTCTGGGAATAAACTATTGCTTATCCTTATAATCTATGAGTGCTTGATTTCCTGTCTGTATAAACAGTAACAGCCTAGAGATAAGTGGGGGCTGTCTAATAATTTATGCACCCAGCCACTAGGTGGAGGCACAAAGCATGAAGAAAGCAGGGCCTGTTGGTTCTAAGGTGGGGCACAGAACCGCTGCAATCGCAATGGCCTCAGAAGGCATCATAGTCACAGATGGCTTAACCCTGGCCAAGAGCCAGAGCATCAGCCCATCGCCGGGCTTCATTCACTGCTTCTGCTTATCCCCATTGTGCCTGGCCTCCGCCTCCCTCTCTCTGCAGCACTGAGCACCAGGCAGCTGGGTCTGCCAGCTCCGGAGCTCATTAGAGGGAAGCTGCATCCTCCTGGCGCAGGTGAGGCACGCACCGTCCCCATATTGATCTGAGAAATTAGGAGCCTGCCGTGGTATTTGCTGCCCTTTTAAGTGTTAAAATAACATTTGAGTGAAATATGAGCAGGTCAGAGAAGTGCTGCCCCCTTTCATCTCATAACACAAAAGGCAAGCTCACCTCCCAGGGGAAGGGCTCTAGCCGTGTGTGTGTGTGCACGTGTGGATCTGTGTGAGGGAAAGAGCCCGCCAGCCAGAGAGGGGGAGTGCATGCATGCTTGCGTGTGAGTGGTGTCTGGATGAGTTTGTGGCTCTGTGTACAGGGTTTATGTGGCTATTTATGCAGATCTCCAAACCACACCGCGTGCTGTAGGGCCTTGTCTACACTACACAGTTTCGTCGACAAAACAGTGGAGGTGAACACACTGCAATGCTCCTTCTGCCAACAAAACTCTCCTGCTTTGCTGACAAAATAAAACCACCTCGACGAGAGACAAAGAACTTTTTGCAGCAAAGTTATATTGACAGAGTGTCACTGTAGACACCATGCTTGGTTATGTCACTGTAAATGGCCTCCAGGAGGTATCCCACAATGTCCATCCTGACCACTCTGGTCAGCAGTTCAAACCCCACTGCCGTGCACCCAGGTACACAGGCATCTGCCCCTCTCCCTTTAAAGGCCCTGGAATTTTTGAAATTCCACTTCCTGTTTGCTCAGCATGGACAGCTCACATCCCATCTTCCAGGCTGATCATGGCAGCTCTCCTGGTTGGAGCATACCTGAGCTATTGGATCTGCTGGCAGTGTGGGGAGAGGAGGCTGTGCAGTCCCAGCTCTGCTCCAGCCATAGGAACTTTGATACCTATGGTCAGATTTCTCATGGCTTGTTGGTTAAGGATATGAATGGGATACACTTCAGTGCCGTGCAAAGATAAAGGAGTTGAGACAGGCGTACCAGAAGGCAAGGAAGGCAAACCATTGCTCTGGTGCTGCGCCAAAGACCTGTCACTTTTATAAGGAGCTGGACACATCCTTGGCAGCGACTCCACCTACACCGCCAAGAGCCTGTGGATACTTCGGCAGGGCTGGAGGCAGTGGACAGTGAACTCAACCCTGAGGATTAAGTTGGGGACAAGGAGGTCGAGTTGGAGGATGATGTGGAGCATATGGCAGGGTCGTCCGGTGACACAGCAAGTCAGGACTTCTTTTCCACTCCTGAAGGGTCTAAACAGTCCCAGCAGTCCTGTCTCTAGCGCATATGATGCAGGAGAGGCGAGCCCTGGTAAGTGATCTTTGGAGTTGATGCTACTCAGTTATATGAGGTAGAGCTGGCCTTTGCTCTGTATATTCTAGAAGTGGGTGAAGGGATAGAAATGTATAAGACTAGCTGTATTTGCATATGCTCCACATTCCTTTGTGCAGCTGAGCAGTGTGATGGAACAGTGTGTTAATGCACACTGAGATTTCATGGGAATCTTCCTGAGAGATCTCTAGGAAACTTTCCTGGAGGTACTCGCCAATTCTCTGCAGAAGCTTCCTTGGCAGAGCTGCTTCATTCCTTCCCCCATTGTAGGATACTTTCCCATGCCAATCGGTATCACTTGTGCAGGGACCAAAGCGGCACACAGGCGAGCAGCATAGGGACCGAGTCCGAAGCCGCATGCATCCAGATGCACCCTCAGGAGTGAGATATTGGCTTCAATGACCCTCACCTGTGGAAAATGGTGGCAGAATTTACAATATTGTCCCTAGTCGCTTGCAGTGATCCCCTTTAAAAAATACCTAGACCCTTTACCCCATCTTGAATGGCCAACCCCCACCCGGACTGACCTCACTATGTTTAGGGTGTTCACCGAGATGTGTGTTTGCCAAGGTACAGAGAGAAAGTGATTTGTATGTTAAAAGAGGTGTATTTTATTATAATGATTCAATGCTGTGCATGAACTAACAGTCATGCTTCTGTTTATTGTATCTTGTGCTTCTGCAGATGTGGCCTTCAGGGGAACCCCCTACACACCTGTGGAGCACCTCCACCAGATAAGGAACTGTCCAAGGCAGAGCAAGGAGGACATGTCCAAGGCAGAGCAAGAAGGCCAACGGCATTTTGGGCTGTATAAGTAGGGGCATTGCCAGCAGATCGAGGGACTTGATCATTCCTCTCTATTCAACATTGGTGAGGCCTCATCTGGAGTACTGTGTCCAGTTTTGGGCCCCACACTAATGTGGAAAAATTGGAAAGAGTTCAGCAGAGGCAACAAAAATGATTAGGGGGCTGGAGCACATGACTTATGAGGAGAGGCTGAGGGAACTGGGATTGTTTAGTCTGCAGAAGAGAAGAATGAGGTGGGATTTGATAGCTGCTTTCAACTACCTGAAAGGGGGTTCCAAAGGGGATTGATCTAGACTGTTCTCAGTAGTACCAGATGACAGAACAAGGAGTAATGGTCTCAAGTTGCAGTGGGGGATGTTAGGTTGGATATTAGGAAAAACTTTTTCACTAGGAGTGTGGTGAAGCACTGGAATGGGTTACCTAGGGAGGTGGTGGAATGTCCTTCCTTAGAAGTTTTTAAGTTTAAGTTTTTAAGGTCAGACTTGACAGAGCCCTGGCTGGGATGATTTAGTTGGGAATTGGTCCTGCTTTGAGCAGGGGG
>NW_020665189.1:1646263-1683694 GCF_002925995.2 Terrapene triunguis | reverse complement strand
CCCCCTGCTCAAAGCAGGACCAATTCCCAACTAAATCATCCCAGCCAAGGCTTTGTCAAGCCGGGCCTTAAAAGTCCCTAATCATGCTCCAGGCAGAACACATGCATGCTCCCGCCCCCCCAGCAGCCGTTACAGAATTGCTGTCCATGCCCTCCCAAACTCCTCCCACACATTCCTTGCAACTTCCCGGAACATCTCTGTACCCCATTCACTCCATCCCTTCGGACATCTTCCAAAATGATAGGTGGACTTAGACACAGCTATGAGAGCCTACACTGCCCTGCACTCTTATCTCCCTTCCCACTAAGCCTTTTGTGTGTGCTGTTAATTGGTATTTAATAAAAACAAACTCTCTGAAACATAAGCCAGCTTTATTTGTCTCCTACACATGGTGTTTGCTGCTGGTAGTAATACATAGTGTCAGTTTAATCATTTGCTGACTACAAATCCTGGTCAGGAATTATCACAATTTTCATGCCAGGTGGAAGCATGAAAACAAAGCATGGCAGAGTGCTGTACAGAAAAACATTACTGGTGCTCATTGTCAAAATGTTGCCTCAAAGCCACTCTGATTCAAATAGACCCCCGTTGTGCCCCTCTAATAGCCCTAATCTGGCTGCTCAAATTCAGCAGCCAGGCAATCTGCCTCCGCGCTCCACCCCAGGGGAAACTTTTCACCCTTAGCCTCACAAATATTATGCAGCGCACAGCTGGCTGCTATGATCACGGGAATATTTTCCTCATTTAGATCTAACCTGCCATAAAGGCAGCACCAGCAAGCTTTTAATATGCCAAATGTACATTCAGTGGTCATTCTGCATCTGCTCAGCCTATTGTTGAAGTGCTCCTTGCTGCTGTCCAGGTTTCCCATGTAAGGCTTCGTGAGCCATGGGAGTAAGGGGTAGGCTGGGTCTCCCAGGATCACTATGGGCATTTCAACATTCCCAATTGAAATCTTCTGGTCTGGAAAGAAAGTCCCTGCTTGGAACTTTCTGTACAGGCCAGTGTTCCTGAAGATGTGTGCGTCATGCACCTTCCTGGACCACTCTGCATTGATGTCAGTGAAACGCCCACGATGATCCACAAGCACCATCAATACCATAGAAAAGTACCCTTTTCTATTGATGTACTCCGTTGCAAGATGGTCTGGAGCCAAAATTGGAATATGAGTGCCATCTATTTCCCCGCTGCAGTTAGGGAATTCCATTGCCGCAAAGCCATCTACTATTTCACACACATGGCCAAAAGTCAGAGTCCTTCGTTGCAGGATGTGATTAATGACCATGCACACTTGCATTACCGCAGCCCCAACGGTCAACTTCCCAACTCCAAACTGATTTGCGACCAACAGGTAGCAGTCTGGAATCACAAGCTTCCACACAGCGATCACCATGTGCTTCCCCCTCCGAGAAGGCACCTCTCATTTTGGTGTCCTTGTGCCGCAGAGCTGGGGGGAGCTCTGCACACAGTTCCAGGAATGTGACTTTCCACATTTGAAAATTCTGCAGCCAATGCTCATCATCCCAGACCTGCATAATGATGCGAAGCCACCACTCAGTGCTAGTTTCCTGTCCAAAAGTGACGGTCCACTGTGTTCAGCTGCTCCGTGAATGCCAAAAGTAATCTGGTGTTGTTCCTTTCCAGGGCACACAGTAGGGCAGGCACCTCTGATTCCTGTTCAGATTGGGAGCTCATGATGTACTGCATGACCATCCGCAAGGTGTTCATAACAGTGACCACAACAGTAGAGAGCAGTGCGGGATCCATCCTTTCAGACAGAGATGGTGGATGTACAGTAAACAGGTGCTGTTGAAAAATGCCGCAAAACGTAGCCAGAATCCCATGGAATGCTGGGATGGAAAGAACTGCATCATGGGATGTTGAGCCTGCACCCATGATGCACTGTGATCCACTCCACCTTTCCACAACTCCTAGCTGCAGAAGGTGGCGAGTAGCACAGTGGGATAGCTACCCACTTCGATGCTAGAGCACCAACTGTGGACGCGCTCTGCTGACAGAAAGAGTGATGTGTGAACATGCACAAGAGATGTAATTACACTGGTTTTTGATTGTCGGTTTAACTTGCATAAACAAAACTCTGGAGTGTAGACAAGGCCTAGGTTTGGAGAGGGTGGAACTGATGTATCAGCACCTGGGGTGAAACTCCCCATGCGGTCTGTCTCTTGGTCTCTTGAGATTGGCCTACTATAGTTGTGGGAGAACACATCTTTTCTTCTGGGTGCACAGGAGAATTTTGGGAAGGCGCTGGAGTGATTTAGCCTGCATCCTCACTGACAAGTGGATAGGTTACCAGCCCAGGAGAAAGCAGAACCTGGGCTCTAATCCACACCCCAAGCTGAGCCAGCTAATCTGGGTGTAAAGCACCACTGAATTTGGGCGAGAGTGTCTGCGTGTGATGGGCGGGGATTGGGGCAGCACCTAGGAAAGAGACTGCATTAACTTGGCCGTGAAGACACACCATATAAAGAGCTCAAGCTGCCATGCAGAACCTGAGCCCCAAAGTATCTGGCAAGGTCACAGCACTGGGCTTTGGCTGGGCTGGTACACAGAGCGGGTTGGAATGGGAAGCCGGGAGGAGAGAGGTCCCTTGAAAAACTTCACACAAAAGATTTTCATTCAAAATGTTCTGAATCTGGTTGCAGGGAAGATTCACAAGGAAGCGATAGTTTAATTTTGTTTCAGTTCCAACAGCAGGGTCTGTGCATTTATTTCAAGTGGATTTTTGAAAACTGAACACTTTGGGTTTTATTTTTGGCATGGGGATTTTGGGTTCCCCTTCCCCCTGCCCATCCTGTCCCTTTCCCCCTTTTACACTGGGCTCAGGGCTTTCCCCCTTAAAGTTAAAGAGCGGCGAAAAGACCAAGTGCAAACCCAGCTGGGCCATCTGTCATTCTACTGCATTCAGAGGTGAAAAAGGACAGGAGGGACAAGGGGGCAGGGAACAAAAATCCAATCGTTTTAAAGAAAATTTGGCTTTTGAAAAAATAAATGACAGGAAAACTTCAGTTTGAAACAAAACTAAATGAAAATGATCATTTAGTTTGAAATTTCCTGTTGAAAACTCAAACTATTTAAATGACATTTTCCCATTAAAACACATTGTTGATTAAATCCCTTAGGCAAAGGGAAAACGTTTCAGCTCTAATATTTCAAGCACCTCTAGTGCTGGGCCTTTCTCGTCCACTTTGGGCCACAGAGGGGAAATGGCCAGGCCGCATTTTCCAGACCATGCCATTCATGGACTAGGGTCATCCCAAGTGGAAAGTGGAGGGATTGAGAGGAAAAGGGGCAGAGTGTGTGAGCAGTTGGTTTGCTTTGGGTTTTGTGGGGGTCCTGGAGTCAGGGGTTGAGGTCCAAGGCAGCTGCTTCTGGAACAGGGCCGAGGTGCCTGCCCTGAGATTTCTGCAAGAGGGAGTTGCCTGGGTTTGTTATTACCAGGAACCAGGACTTGTGTCCAGCTTGGAAATAAACACTCCAAGAAAACACCTGACTCTGTGTGGCTTCTGCTCCAAATGGGAAACTAACCTGCCGGGCCCCAAATCTGCTGCTGTTTGGCTCAGCAGTATGCTTTGTGTGTGTGCGCATGCACATGGTGTCAGGGCAGGGAGACAGGGTGGGAGGTGTTTGTGTGTGCACATGTGTGTGCATTCATGAGGTGTCACTGTGTGCACGTACTCGGTAGCTGTAGTGTCAGTGTATGCATTCTGTATGTGTGTGTGCACTGTGGGTTTGGTGCGTACATAGGCTCAGTGTGTATGTCTGTGCGTGTGTGTGTTTTCACTGTGGGGTTGATGCATACATAGGCTCAGCATATGTGTGTGTGTGTGTGTGTGTGTGTGTGTGTGGACTGTGGGGTTGGTGCATACATAGGCTCAGCATGTGTGTGTGTGTGTGTGTGCACTGTGGGGTTGGTGTATACATAGACTCAGTGTGTGTGTGCACTGTGGGGTTGGTGTATACATAGGCTCAGCGTGTGTGTGTGCACCGTGGGGTTGGTGTATACATAGGCTCAGTGTGTGTGTGTGTGAGTGTGTGCACTATGGGGTTGGTGCATACATAGGCTCACATGCACACATGCAAATACCACCCATGCTAATTCAGACCGAGGCATGGCAGGTTGCAAGTGTCTGTGTCCCATGCAGACATTGACAGTCACAAGCTGCTGGCTAATGGTTGAAGGGGCAGATAGCCGGGGTGGTGAGTTGTATGGGCCCGTGGTGCCCGGGCTACATGAATATTTAGGGCCCAGGGGCCCGGATCCACCAATGTTTGGGGCCCGGTCTCTCCTCCAGCCCCGCCTGCCACACCCACGTGCCTCTCGGCTCCTCCTGCTGCCTCTGGGTGATTTAAAAGGGCAGGGGGCCCCCAGCCGCCGCTGCCACCACCACCACCGGCAGTGCAGCAGGACTGCCCACGTTACAGCGCAGCCGCGGCAGCGCTGTGAAGTGGGCAGTGTAGACACGCTTTATCACTGGGGAAGAGCTCTCCCGGCGATAAAAAATAACCACCCTGAATGTGGGGTGGTAGCTTTAATGCCGGGAGTGTGGCTCCCAGCAATAAAGCATTGTCTATACTGGCGCTTTTCAGTGCTAAAACTTTTGTCGCTCAGGGGTGTGTTTTAGCGCTGAAAGTGGCAGTGTAGACACAGCGTAAGGTGGCTTCCTGCCCGCCCGCTCTGTGCCTCTCCGGGAAGTGGCTGGCACGTCCCTGCAGCCCTGGGGTGGTGGGTGTCTCCACACATTGCCCCCGCCCCAAGCGCCGTACCGATGCCAGAGGGGTGTGCAGGTTGCTTTCGGGAGCTGGCGCTGCCCGAGGTAAGCGCCGACGCCCTGATCCCCTCCTGCACCCCAACCTCCTGACCCCTCCCAGAGCCCGACCCTTCCCCCCTCCTGCACCCAAACTCCCTCCCAGAGCCTTAGGCAGGGGAAAGGGGGGGGACTTGGACCCGTTCTGGGCACCACCAAAAATTATCCAAACCTGCCGCCTCTGCAGATAGCCACTACCTGGAGGAGAGGTGGTGCCCAGCAGGCTACTGGGGGATGGGCAGAGCTGCCTTAGAGCAGCTGAGAGACAAGGTGGGGGAGGGAATGTCTTTTATTGGACCAACGCCTGTTGGCGGACGGGCCAAGTGCTGGCGCTACCCAGCCCTGAGGAAGAGCTCTGTACACCGCGAACGCTTGCCCCATCCCCCAACACCAATCAGTCCAATAAAAGCTATTTCCTCCCCCATGTCATTTCTCTCATATCCTGGGAGTCTGGGACCCACCCGGCTCCCACACCACTGCTGCCAAGAGCACAGGAGTGGGGCTGCCGGGGGACTGGCTGCACTGGCCGGAGAACAGCAACTCCGGCTGGGAGGAACATGGAGGCTCTGACATTTGTTTTCATTCTGCATCACCAGGGAAATGAAACCTGAAATTGTCCCCAGCAAACAAAGCGGGGGCCCTTAAGGTGCAAGCGCCTGTTTGGCCCGATACAAGGTAGGGATTTGAGCCTGGGTCTCCCACAGCCCTAGGGAGCGTCCTGCCCACTGGGTACACAATCAGTGCCTTCCACTCCAGCTACTCCGCTTTGTGTAATACTTAAACAGCCATGGGCCAGCCAGAGCCAGCTCCTAACGACCTGGGAGCTAGGGACTGGAACCTGGGGCACCCTCACCCCAGCTGAGTGCCTGACCATTGGGCTATTGGTTACCCTGGAGTGCAAAGGGGTGGCTCATCATGTTCAGTCCTCAATGGCTGGGCCCCTCCTCTGGCACTGGGCAACGTGGTGTGTGCAGGTGGCACCCAGTGCAGCTGTGCTGCCAGTGCAATGCCAGGGCCTCTCTCCTGACAGGCTCTGTGTAGCCAAGGCTGCAGAGCGAGTGCATAGAGGGGTGTGGCTGATAGGTGATACTCTGCCCTGGGGGCATTGCGGAGCGTGTGCTGATCTTGGGTGCCAGGGTTCACCGGGCACCCAGGCTGGGGTCTGCAAGGCAGTGATTTAGGACTGCCCTGGCACACTGCTCCCAGACTGCAGGAGGTACCAGTATCACAGGGGGCTGGCCCTGTGCGGCAGCAGGGCTGGCACCTCGCAATCTGCACTGGGGCCTAGGCCCCTCTGCTGTTCCTCAGGGAGCAACACTTGGCATTTCAATCCTCAAATATATATGACCCATGTGCCCTGACACACCTGCCCTAGAGGCTGCCAGGGTTCTCCGCAGCACTCTCCCTCACTGCCCCCTCTCTGTGCCCATCCCCCCTGAGGCCCCCTCAGCTTTCTGCCTGCACCCTCCCTCCCCCATTCTCCAGCGGGAGGGGTTGTTTGCTTTACGGTGCCGCATCCCCCTTGCCCCAGCTGGCAGTGCTCAGCCCAGCATCTGTTCCGGCCCCCCTGCCTCTCCCCCTCGCTGCATCTCTCTGGAGCGCGATTTTGCCGTGCCCTGGGTGAGAGCGAGAGAAATATGTGCTGAGATGACATTTCGGTTATACATGATGCCATTAAAATATGATAAGAACGCTATTAACATTAATAATCCTTTTCATTGTATCATTTAGGGAGCAAAACAAGCCATTAAATATTACGGAGTCATTGGTGCTTTGATGGCTTCAGGGAGGGGACCATTTGGCCTTATTTGTCTATATGCTCACTCAGAAAACATGCTGTTATCTCTGGGAAATGGGTTCTGCTCGGCCTGGCGCTGCCCTGTGGCTCAGAAGGGAAGGCCCCTCTACTGTGCTGGGGCCAATGGGTGTGGGGGGCAGTTACTGGCCCAGTGCGAGGGAGACTGGGGCCATTCCAGAGCACCTTGGAGTGGGCTGGGGAGGTCTGCCCTTGGGGGGGGGGTGTCTATCTGAAATGGCTCAGAGACGGGTTCATACAAGCAAAGACAGAACCAGGAGGGAAGGCCGAGCTCAACAGGACAGGGTGGGGGTGCACCGGGAGGATGGTGCGTCTATGGGAGAAGGTCGGGGTACAGCAGCCTGAAGAGAAGAGGTTATGTGGAGAATGACTTGTCTAGGGCTGAGGGGCGGGGGGTGTTCCAGGGGAGCTCTGCAGCCTAGGGGCTTGTATATACATGAGGGGCTGGATTTGGGGGCAGAGGTATGGGCAGATTGGAGGGCAGAGGCTGGGAGGAACAGGGAGGAGTTGGAGGGGATGCATAGGCTGATCGCTGCTAGGGTGGATTTGTCCAGGCTAAGGGTTGCCAAACCTCCCAGTTTTGCTGGGAGTGTCCCAGAATCAGGCTCAATCTCCTGGAGGCTACTAAAGCCAATCCAGGAGATTTTAGGCCGCTAGAAGTCCGGCAGTGCAGCGGGGCTAAGGCAGGCTCCCTGCCTATCCTGCTCCTGCGCCGCTCCCGGAAGCGGCAGGTGCATCCATGTGGCCCCTGGGGGGAGTTGGGGGTCTCCTCGTGCTGCCCGCACCCCGAGCACCAACTCCGCAGCTCCCATTGGCCAGGAACTGCGGCCAATGGGAGCTGCGGGGGCAGTGCCCGCAGGCAGGGGCAGCGTGCGGAGCCCCCAGGACCTCCCCTCCAGGGGCCACAGGGATGTGCTGGCTGCTTCCGGGAGCGGTGTGTGGAGCGGGCAGCGCGTGGATCCCCCTTACAGTCAGCAGCGCAGCGAGGCTAAGGCAGGCTCCACCACCGCAGCTCCCGTTGGCCGCAGTTCCCGGCCAATGGGAGCTGCGGAGTTGGCACCTCAGGGCACTGGCAGCGAGCAAAGACCCCTGCTCTCCTGCAGGGGCCGGACATGCCGGCTGCTTCTGGGAGCAGCGTGGGGCCAGGGCAGGCAGGGAGCCTGTCTTAGCCCCACTGCGCTGCCAACTGGGAACCGCCCGAGGTAAGCTCCGCCCAGGCAGAGCCCGTACCCCGAAACCCCTCCTGAACCCCAACCTCCTACCCCAGCCCGGAGCCCCCTAATACACCCAAACTCCCTCCCAGAGCCCGCCCCCCGGACCCTCTCTAGCACCCCGACACCCTGCCCCAGCCCTGAGCCCCCTCCCACATGCAAACTCCCTCCCAGAGTCCGCACCCTTCACCCTCTCCTGCACCCCAACCCCCAGCCCTGAGCCCCCTCCCACACCCAAACTTCCTCACAGAGCCCGCACCCCCTCCCATACCCCAACTCCCTCCCCCAGCCCTGAGCCCCCTCCTGCACCCAAACTCCCTCCCAGAGCCCGCACCCCACACCCCAACTCCTGCCCCAGCCCTGAGCCCCCTCCAGCACCCAAACTCCCTCCCAGATCTTGCACCCTACACGCCCTCCTGCACCCCAACCCTCTGCCCTAGGCTCATCCTGGAGCCCCCTCCCACACTCCAAACCCTTCTGCCCCAGCGCAGAGCCCACACCCCCTCCCACACCCCAACCCCCTGTCCCAGCCTGGTGAAAGTGAGTGAGGGTTGGGGAGAGCGAGCAACTGAGGGAGGGGGGATAGAGTGAGCAGGGTGGGGCCTTGGAGAAGGGATGGGGCCTTGAGGGAGGGCTAGGGCAGGGGGCGGGGCAAGGGTGTTTGGATTTGTGTGTTTAGACCAGGGGTAGGCAACCTATGGCACGCATGCCAAAGGCGGCACACGAGCTGATTTTCAATGGCACTCACACTGCCTGGGTCCTGGCCACCGGTCCGGGGGGCTCTGCATTTTAATTTAATTTTAAATGAAACTTCTTAAACATTTTAAAAACCTTATTTACTTTACATATAATAATAGTTTAGTTATATATTATAGACTTATAGAAAGAGACCGTCTAAAAATGTTAAAATGTATTACTGGCACGCGAAATCTTAAATTAGAGTGAATAAATGAAGACTCGACACACCACTTCTGAAAGGTTTCAGAGTAGCAGCCGTGTTAGTCTGTATCCGCAGAAAGAACAGGAGTACTTGTGGCACCTTAGAGACTAACAAATTTATTAGAGCATAAGCTTTCGTGGGCTACAACCCACTTCTTCTTTTGTAGCCCACGAAAGCTTATGCTCTAATAAATTTGTTAGTCTCTAAGGTGCCACAAGTACTCCTGTTCTTTCCACTTCTGAAAGGTTGCTGACCCCTGGTTTAGACAGTTGGCAACCCTCTCCAGGCTTGGCTATCTAGGCAAGCAGGCCATGGGCAGGGCATGTCTGGAGAGGGGCTGATGAAGGGTGGTGTGAGGCAGGGTGATGGCTGAGGCTGCACCATGCTGGGGAGAGGTTGGACGCAGTGTCCTGGTGGTAATGGAGAAAGAAGGGGCTGTTACAGATGGGGAATACCCCAAAGGGCTTGCTCAGGAAGGGTAGCTGTGATGGGGTGGATGGACCCTGCCTAAACCCAGCAACGGGCACTGTCATTGGCCGGCGACCCTCCTCTCGGGGCTGAGGGGAGGGAATCGTGCTTGAGCTCTGCACTATCCTGGGGCCACTGCCACAGTGTTTTCTGGGTGTTGGCTCCCCCAGGTGCCTGATGGCTCCTCCATGTGGGGGCTCCGGCACGGGAGACCCTCTGCTGCAGAGGGTGGCTTTCAGTGGTGGAGGAAGGGTAACAGCCCTTCTGGAGGGGGGCCTTCCATGGGGGCTGGGTGGGAAGGGCCCCGCTGCAGAAGGGGGTGCTCAGTGGGGAGGGGCCCACTGGAGAAGGGGGTGGTCAGCAGGGGGAGAAGGGGCAAAGGGCCCCACTGGAGATGCGGGTGCTCAGTGGGGGAAGGGGGAGAAGGACTATGCTGGAGATGGGGGGGGGGGCTCAGCAGGGGGAGGACACTGATTTTAGCAGCTCTTCCCAGTTTTATAGCAGCTGTAGAGCCCTCCATTTCCTGGGGGGTCCCCAGGCTGTGAGGCCAGGAGAGCCCACCCTGATGCCCCTCCGGCCCCCTGCACAGCACTGCCCCATGGCCTCTGCATCTAGCCCAGGACTGCAGGCCTACCTGGAGCGGGGCTTTTAGAAAGAGATGCCGCAGCTCGCTTCTAGGGTTGCCAACTTTCTAATCGCAGATAACCGAACACCCCTTACCCCGCCCCTTCTCCCAGGCCCTGCCGCCCACTCACTCCATACCCCCTCCCTCTGTTGCTCACTCTCCCGCACCCTCACTCACTCATTTTCACAGGGCTGGGACAGGCGGTGAGAGAGCGGGAGTGGGGGTAAGGGCTCCAGCTGGGTGTGCAGGCTCTGGAGTGGGGCCGGGGATGAGGGGTTTGGCGTGCAGGATGGGGCTCCAGACAGGGGCCAAGGAGTTCAGAGTGTGGGAGGGGGCTCAGGGCTGGGGCAGGAGGTTGGGGCGTGGTAGGGAGTTTGGGGTGCGGTGCTCACCAAGCTCAGGCAGCTCCCAAGAAACGGCGACATGTTCCTCCGGCTCTTAGTCGGAGTTGCGTCCAGGGGACTCTGTGTGCTGCCCTCACCCATAGGTGCCGCCCCCACAGCTCCCATTGGCCAATGGAAGGTGTGGAGCTGGCACTCAGGCAGGGGGAGTGTGCAGAACCCCTGCGGTCACCCCTATGCCTAGGAGTCGGAGAGGCATGCCGGCCGCTTCCCGGAGCTGCGGGGAGCCAGTTAGGGAGCCTGCCAGCCCCGTGACAACCGGACTTTTAACAGCCCAGTCAGCGGTGCTGACTGGATCCACCAGGGTCCCATTTTGACCAGGTGTTCCAGTCAAAAACCAGACACCTGGCAACCCTACTTGCTTCCCAGGCTCCGGGTGATGAACCTCGCGCTCCCAGGCACTGTCCTGGCCAGCCCATTGTCCCGGGGTCAGTTGCCCTCACTGGTAAAGCTGTGTCTTGGTTCCAGTCCAATTTCAGCTCCCAGCCCTCCGCCCTTGGCCTGCCTGGGTCTGCTATACAGGAGAGCCCTTGGCTGCCAAAAACCTCCCCACACAGGGGCTCTGGGGTGGGGTCACGGTGTCTCTTGTGGTTGGTGCTCACGCTCAGGTGCTTTTCCAGGCGGGGCTGGGAGAAACTCACGCCCAGCCTGTGCTCGAGCCCCACAGACTGCCCGGAGTGAGAAGGCCACTGTGGGAGTACTGCTGAGACTGTTGCTGGCGGAGATCATCAATGGCTCTATCCAAGCCAGAGGGTCTGAAGCATCACGCTGGCCAGCTACGGCCATGTGCTACCTGCACTTCAGGCTCAGGGGGCTGAGGTGAGACCTGTCTCAGAGAGTGCCTGCACCCTGGTCAGGCCCTGCTATGGTGAATGGGCTCGGGGTCCATGCCGGGAGCCTTGGCTCTGCAAGCTGTCTTGGGTCCTGGTGTCTGGTGAGTAGCGAACCCACCTGCAGGGCACAGGGGCGCACAGCGCTGCTTCAGGTCGCGCCATTCCTCTGAGCACTCTGGTGGGAAACCTGTGACGTGGGGCCATGCAGGGCTTCACTGCAGCCCCTGTTTGACATAGGGAGGGGGCTGCAGGGAGGCTAGTGGGGGCCCTTCAGGGTCACCTGTGTGCTTGTAACATGTGGCCAAAGATCCCTGTTGTGTCCGACCCAGCCAAAGCCCTCGAGCATCTCAGGCCATGGGGGTGGGGGAGATGGGGCGTGGCTGAGAGCCCAGACCACACTGAGTTAGTTGGGTGGGGGAAGCTTCTGCTGGAAATGGCACAAGCCCTGCCCACCCCTTTGATGGAGGGTGTGTGACCCTGGTGGGCCAGGCTGCTCAGGATCCAGCGGGACTCCCAGCTGTGCTAGAAGATCAGGTGGCAGCACCGGCCAGGCGGTTGCGTTTGTTCTTGTTGGATGTGGCCCTGACCACTGGGGCTAGACTATTGCAATGCACCGCACAAACTATCCGCAGGCTGGGGCACAATGCGGCGGTCAGCGGAGGAACTTGCCGTGAGCATATGAGACCAGACCCCAGGGGCCTGCACTGGCTGCCTGGAGGCTTCTGACTGGAGCTCAGGGTGTTGATTTTGACCTGTCAAGCCACATCAGCCTGGGACCTGCCTAGTTCAGATGCTGCCCCTCCCCTGTGCCATACTGCCACAGCTGTCACCTGGAGAGGGGCTCCAGCAGCAGCCCAGCAGGGTAAAGGAGGAGGGCCCCACTCGGGAATTTGCTCCCCCTTCCCCCAGCTGCACTCAGGTCTACCCCCAGTCTGATGAACTGTCAGCATGATGCAGAGCTCATCTCTTCCCAAGTGTCTGCTGAGGTGGGCAGAGGCTAGCTTGCCAGTGCCTGGCCTGCCAGTGTGGGCAGAGGTTAACTTGCCACTGCCTGGCCTGCAGGTTCTGGCTTATGTTGAAAGCCATGGCAGCAGCTGCGTGGTGCTGGAGTCACTCCCTGCCACACTGTTCTGGCAAGGCCCTAGCCGCACCGATTTGGGGCCTTCTAGTGGGAATACATCCAAATAAATGTGCAAATCGGCCAGTTCTGAGCGTGGCCCCAGCAGCTTCATCCACTGCCCTGCGTTGCCCTTTGCTCTCGTTCCTGCAGCCAGTTTCTAGTCGATGTGACAGTGTTGGAGCCAAGCCGATTTGAATCAATTTTGTGAACAAGCTTTTGTTTGCCACCGTAGCAAAGGCTTGGCACAAATCTGGCTCTAGCCCCTTCCTCCGGTCCTTCAGCCACCAGTTTTGCAGTTCTCTCCATGCAGCAGTCCAGGCTGCCTGGCAAGTGCCCTTTTGTATAAACCTGTGATTCCATTGGCTCCGTCAGGGACAAACCCCGTGGCCCTTGCTCAATTCCTGCTCAACCCAGCTGAGCAAACTCCCACAGCTGCCAGGACTGAGGAAAACTCAGTGAGATAGCAGGGTTTGGCCCTGGAGCTCCAGTGATGTTTGCTTTGCTACTGCCCCTCAACTAGTAGACATATGGGATGGCCGTTGCCAGGTCCTCTGTGCCGGGCCTTTGAAACTCAGTACCAGATTTGCTTTCCTCCAGCATTTTCAGGCCCTGGCAGTGTGATTCATGGCTGTTCCTGGAGCTCAGGGGATGGCGAATCTGTTCCCAGCCCTCCCTTATGCAAAGTTCTTGCACATCCTCTCCCATTTGCTGCAGTTTGGCATGTGGGGCCCCTTGGCCGGAGCAGGGTTTTGAGCAGTGGCTTCTTTGCTGGCCAGCCCCATGAAAGATGCAAGGATCTGAATAAGCTGCATGGCCCAGTAGGCAGGGCTGAGCTGTACCCACCCAAATGGAGCCATTGCACTACATGAATTTCCAGGCTGCTGCTTCCTGTCCAACTCCAGCAGGCACAAGCCCCTGGCCGATGGGCGTGGGGTGGGAGTCTCTGGTGTTTTCACAGCGATTCCATTCCGTGCTGCCCAGGAAGCCAGCCCACCCCTGTGGAGCACTGGCGATGTCATGGTAGCTCAGTACAGCATGCAAGGGGGGCACGGCTTCCCCCCAAACCCAGCAACTCAGGGAAGGGTCTCCCTGGAACTGTGCAGTGGGCCCACAACTGGCAGTGCTTTGTGCACGTATGCTCCATCCTCTGGAGAGAGCGCAAGCTGATTTTATAGCAAATGATATTATAGGAAGCGGTGGCTCTGGCGAGCGTGATGGGCCAGACCCTGTAATGTGCTGTGTAGCCTGATTGCTTCACTTAACCCCGATGATAACTCCCATGCCCAGATCTCCCAGGTGCTGGGAAATCAATTGTAATGAGGCAGCTCAGCATCTCCACAGTTGACAGCAGGAGCAAAGGGATCACAGCGGAGGCAGGAGAGCAGCAGAGCACTGCCAGTGTGACCCGGGCTGGCTGCTTGTTACAGTGAGCAATCGGGGGGACAGTGATCAACTGATCCTCCACTGCTTGTGTGTGTCATGCCGATCATGCTGCACCGGCTCGAGACCCTGCTGGTTTGCTGTGCCTTCACAAAAGCACTGGCTGCAGCTCAGGGAAGGGATGCAGTGTGCCTGGCGCAGTGCATTCTGGGTAACCTTTGACGGGCACTGTGGGATGCCTCAGGGGAGCTGCCCACTACACAGTGATGCAGTGCTTTGGCTGGAGTGCCCAGGCTTTGGACTACAGCAATAACATAGACCTGGCTTGATGCTTTCTTCCTCATGGCTTGTTTGCAGCTTCTCTGCGACTGTGCAGGCACACGGTGGGGGACTGGGAAGGCATGACTGGCTCACTGTGGGAAATCAGGAGGAGGGTACCTGCACCAGCTGTTACTTGGCAGCAGGATAGCCCCTCCATGCACCCTGCAGATGATATGGGGAAGGTCCCATGATGGATGGCCAGCAGCCAGCTGTTGGAGCAGAGTGTGGGTGCCAGGGGCCCTGACCAAGAGGAATTACAGTCAACTGATCACTAATGGAGACAGCAAACCACTCCCACCCCAGTAGGTGAGATGCACAAGGAGACACACCTGGCTGTGCTTAACAGGAGCAGATCTAACCTCAATGCCTATGGCTGGGTTTGAAGCATCCATAGAAGTGTGTATGCTGCATGGCCATGCAGTGCGGCAGTGTCACCTGTCCACGTGATGCTCTGCTGGGCAGGGCTGCACGGCTGCTGCCCCTTGTGCCGTGTGCCCTGAGCTGGGAGAACTGCAGCGGCCAGAGGCCTCTGCTGGATGTGAGAGGCCATAGCCATGGGTGGGGAGAAGGCAGGGTGGATGGTGCACTGTGCTGGACAGCCCATAATAATACTGGCCGGAGGCCAGTTCACTCTGGTCACTGATTCTAAGGCCTGGTCTACACTACGAGTTTAGGTCGACTTTAGTCACGTTAAATCGAATTTAGCCTGGACACGTTCACACGACGAAGCCCTTTCTTTCGACTTAAAGGGCCCTTTAAACCGGTTTCTTTAATCCACCTCCGACGAGGGGATTAGCGATAAAATCGGCCTTATGGGGTTGGAATTGGGTTAGTGTGGACGGAAATCGACGTTATTGGCCTCCGGGAGCTATCCCACAGTGCTTCATTGTGACTGCTCTGGACAGCACTCTCAACTCAGATGCACTGGCCAGGTAGACAGGAAAAGCCCCGCAAACGTTTGAATTTCATTTCCTGTTTGCTCAGCGTGGAGAGCACAGGTGACCACGCAGAGCTCATCAGCACAGGTAACCGTGATGGAGTCCCAGGATCGCAAAAGAGCTCCAGCATGGACAGAACGGGAGGTTCGGGATCTGCTCGCCATATGGGGAGATGAATCAGTGCTGGCTGAACTCCGAAGCAGTAAACGAAAAGGCAAAATATTAGAAAAAGTCTCCAAGGCCATGAAGGACAGAGGCCATAACAGGGACACACAGCAGTGCCGCGTGAAAATTAAGGAGCTAAGGCAAGCCTACCACAAAGCCAGAGAGGCAAACGGAAGGTCCGGGGCTGAGCCGCAAACATGCCGCTTCTACGCGGAGCTGCATGCCATTCTAGGGGGTGCCATGAGTCCCTCAATGGAGAAACACACAGGGAAGCGGGTTCGGGGGACGAGGAAGATGAGGATGGAGATAATGTAGATAGCTCACAGCAGCAAGGAAGTGGAGAAACCGGTTTCCCCAACAGCCAGGATATGTTTATCACCCTGGACCTGGAACCAGTAACCCCCGAACTCACCCAAGACCCCGGGGGCACACAGGGGACCTCCGGTGAGTGTACCTTTGTAAATATTACACATGTTTTAAAAGCAAACGTGTTTAATGATTAATGATTAATTTGCCCTGGCAATCGCGGCCAGTACAGCTACTGGAGAAGTCTATTAACGTGTATGGGGATGGAGCGGAAATCCTCCAGGGACATCTCCAGAAAACTCTCCTGGATGTACTCCCAAAGCCCTTGCAAAAGGTTTCTGGGGAGGGCTGCCTTATCCCGTCCGCCATGGTAGGACACTTTACCATGCCAGGCCAGTAGCACATAGTCTGGAATCATTGCATAACAAAGCATGGCAGCGTATGGTCCCGGTGTTTGCTGGCATGCAGACAACATCCATTCCTTATCGCTCTTTGTTATCCTCAGGAGAGTGATATCATTCACGGTCACCTGGTTGAAATGGGGCAATTTTATTAAGGGGACATTCAGAGGTGCCCCTTCCTGCTCTGCTGAACAGAAATATTCCCCACTGTTATCCACGCGGTGGGGGGGAGGGGTGAAGTGATCATCCCAGAGAATTGGGTGTGTGGGGGAGGGGAATTAGTTGGGTTTGTGCTGCATGTTAACCCTGAAACCGCAGCCCCTCCTTTTACATTGCAAACCCATTTTAAATGGCCAACCAAACGGGTGCTTGGTATGGGAAATGAGGGCAGTACTGTTTGAAACCATCCCCACATGTTAAGAAGGTTAAAAAAGCCCAACGACTGTATGTCTTACCATGGCTGCCTGCAAGCTGAAATCTGTGTCCTGGCACTGCGTGAGTGATCTCTCACACCAAACCAGGAGACTCTCAATATAAGAGGAAAAATGCGACCTTGTAACGAAAGCACATGTGCTGTTTTATGTGAACAGCAAAATTTAACGTGAAAGAGTGTACCCATTGTTCTCTAAAATGTATCTTTTTTAACCACCTCTCCCCTTCTCCTCCACCAGCTGCAAATGTGTCTCCTTCACAGAGGCTACTGAAGATTCGAAACCGAAAGCGAAGGACACGTGATGAAATGTTCACAGAATTACAGACTGCCTCCCACGCTGACAGAGCCCATCAGAATGCGTGGAGGCAGTCAATGGCTGATTTTAGAAAAGCCCAATATGACCAAGACGAGAGGTGGCGGGCTGAATCGCGGGCAGAAGAGCAGAAGTGGCGTGCTGAATCGCGGGCTGAAGATGAGAGGTGGCGTCAGCTTGCACACAGAAGGCAAGAGTTGATGCTCCGGCTGCTGGAGCATCAAACTGATATGCTGCAGCGTATGGTTGAGCTGCAGGAAAGCCAGCAGGAGCAGAGACCGCCGCTACAGCCCCTGTGTAACCAACAGCCCTCCTCCCCAAGTCCCATTGCCTCCTCACCCAGACGCCCAAGAACATGGGGGGGGGGCCTTTGGCCCCCCACTCACTCCACCCTAGATGATTTCCATAGCAATAAGTTTTAAAGTTTTAAATTGCAGTGTGTCCTTTTCCTTCACTCCTCCCCCACCCATCCCGGGCTACCTTTCCAATTATCCCCCTAGTTGTGTGATGAATTAATAAAGAATGCATGAATGTGAAGTAACAATGACTTTATTGCCTCTGCAACTGGTGCTTGAAGGGGGGAGGGTAGGGGAGGGTGGGGTGGTTGGTTTACAGGGAAGTAGAGTTAACCGGGTGGGGGGGGGAGGTGCGGAGGGTTCATCAAGGAG
This sequence comes from Terrapene triunguis, assembly GCF_002925995.2. Classification (NCBI taxonomy): domain Eukaryota; kingdom Metazoa; phylum Chordata; order Testudines; family Emydidae; genus Terrapene; species Terrapene triunguis. Next base: position 1,666,529 of record NW_020665189.1, on the reverse strand, counting down.
AAACAAACAGAAGTTTCACTCCGTAGCCTGGCCAGTCACAAAACTGGTTTTCAAAGCTTCTCTGATGCGCACAGCGCCATGCTGTGCTGCTCTAACCGCCCTGGTGTCTGGCTGCGCGTAATCAGCGGCCAGGCGATTTGCCTCTACCTCCCACCCCGCCATAAATGTCTCCCCCTTACTCTCACAGATATTGTGGAGCGCACAGCAAGCAGCAATAACAATGGGGATATTCTTTTCGCTAAGGTCTGAGCGAGTCAGTAAGCTGCGCCAGCGCGCTTTTAAACGCCCAAATGCACATTCCACCACCATTCGGCACTTGCTCAGCCTGTAGTTGAACAGGTCCTGACTCCTGTCCAGGCTGCCTGTGTACGGCTTCATGAGCCATGGCATTAAGGGGTAGGCTGGGTCCCCAAGGATCACGATAGGCATTTCAACATCCCCAACGGTTATTTTCTGGTCCGGGAAGAAAGTCCCTTCCTCCAGCTTTCTAAACAGAGCAGACTGCCTGAAGACGCGAGCATCATGTACCCTTCCCGGCCATCCCACGTTGATGTCAGTGAAACGTCCCTTGTGATCCACCAGGGCTTGCAGCAGCATTGAAAAGTACCCCTTGCGGTTTATGTACTCGGTGGCTTGGTGCTCCGGTGCCAATATAGGGATATGGGTTCCGTCTATCGCCCCACCACAGTTTGGGAATCCCATTGCAGCAAAGCCATCCACTATGGTCTGCACGTTTCCCAGAGTCACTACCCTTGATATCACCAGGTCTCTCATTGCCCTGGCAACTTGGATCACAGCAGCCCCCACAGTAGATTTGCCCACTCCAAATTGATTCCCGACTGACCGGTAGCTGTCTGGCGTTGCAAGCTTCCACAGGGCTATCGCCACTCGCTTCTCCACTGTGAGGGCTGCTCTCATCCTGGTATTCTGGCGCTTCAGGGCAGGGGAAAGCAAGTCACAAAGTTCCATGAAAGTGCCCTTACGCATGCGAAAGTTTCGCAGCCACTGGGAATCGTCCCACACCTGCAGCACGATGCGGTCCCACCAGTCTGTGCTTGTTTCCTGGGCCCAGAATCGGCGTTCCACGGCATCAACCTGCCCCAGGAACACCATGATTTCCACATTGCTGAGGCCTCTGCCTTGTGAGAGGTCTATGTCCATGTCAATTTCCTCATCACTCTCGTCGCCGCGCTCTAATCGCCACCTCCTCGGCTGGTTCCGGTTTTGCTTTGGCATGTCCTGGCTCTGCATATACTCCACGACAATGCGCGTGGTGTTCATAGTGCTCATAATTGCCGCGGTGATCTGAGCAGGCTCCATGATCCCAGTGCTAGCTATGGCGCCTGGTATGAAAAAAGGCGCGAAACTAGTATCTGACGGACTAGGGGAGGGAGGGGCGAGTGACGACGTGGCATACAGGTACAGGGAATTAAAATCAAGAAAGGTGGCTGTGCATCAGGGAGAAACACAAACAACTGTCACACAGAATGGCCCCCCCCAAAGATTGAACTCAAAAGCCTGGGTTTAGCAGGAGGGAGGGGGGAAGCAAATGAATACAGAATAAATCTATTTTTTACATCTTAAGACGATGGTGCAGCATGACTGATAGCCCTCAGCATTTTCTGGGTGCTTGGCAGCAAATACTGGGCGCTTGGCAGTTAGCCTTCAGGTCTATTGCACAATCTGATACCCACTGCAGTATGACAACGATGGATACTAGTCATAATATACTATCTACTGCCCAAAAGGCAAGGGGTTGCTGCTGTGTAGCAATGGTGCCCCATACTTCGCATACTACGACTGATAACCATCATCATCAAGGCAAGGGGTCTAGACCCACATCTGCCAGCCCCATGTCTGCCAGCATCCAGATCGCCCTCAGCCTCTTCTGGGTGCTTAGCAGAAAACTGGGTGCTTGGCAGAAAATAGCATACTACGACTGATAACCATCATTGTCTGCCCAGGTACCCATGATTGACAGCCACTGCTGTCCGACAAGGACGGTTACCAGTCGTAATAAACCAGCCACTGCCAAAAGGCAAAAGGCAAGGGCTGGTGCAATGCAGCCCTACAGCTGCCAGCCCCACGGCTGCCGGCACCCAGATCGCCAATGAAGGCTACCAGTCATGCTGCACCGTCTACCGCCAAAAGGCAGTTAGCTGCTGCTGCTGTGTAGCAATGCAGTCCCACGTCTGCCGGCACCTAGATGACATATGGTGACGGTGAGCTGAGCTGAGCGGGCTCCATGCTTGCCGTGGTATGTTGTCTGCACAGGTAAGCCAGGTAAAAAGGCACGAATCTATTGTCTGCCGTTGCTGTGACGGAGGGGGAGGGGCCTGACGACAGGTACCCAGAACCCCCTGCGGCACTGTTTTGCATCATCCGGGCATTGGGGTCTCAACCCATAATTCCAATGGGTGGCGGAGACTGCGGGAACTGTGGGATAGCTACCCATAGTGCAATGCGCCGGAAGTCGACGCTAGCCTCGGTACTGTGGACGCGGTCCGCCGAACTAATGCACTTAGAGCATTTTATGTGGGGGGACACACAATCGGCTGTATACAACCGATTTCTATAAAACCGGCTTCTATAAATTCGACTTAATTTCGTAGTGTAGACATACCCTAAGACAGACAGGACCCCTGTAATCATCTGTTCTGACCTACTGTAGTCACACCCCCAGGGCACCCTGTAGCCACACCCCCAGAGCACCATACAGGGCAGAGGCAGTAGCGTAGCTAGCGGGATGCAGGGGAAGCAGCCACTTCCCCTCAGCACATGTTCCATAAGCGGCGCCTTTCCAAAAGCGGCCCGAGGAGCGGGGGGGAGACGGGGACTCAGGCTGGTGGCCCGCAGCGCAGCCGGCAGCCATGGGGGGGCGGCAGGCGCGGCCGGAGGAGCGGGGGGGCCACGGGGGTGGCACGGCAGGGCCGGAGGAGCCATGGGGGGGGGAGGGGCGGGGCGGCCGGTGGAGGAGCCAAGGGGGGCGTGGCCAGAGGAGGAGCCAAGGGGGGTGGCGCCTTTTTTATGTTTGCTCTCCCTCCTCTTAGAAGCTGGCTACGCCACTGGGCAGAGGGCACCGCTCACTGAACTGCTGGCCCTCCCCACCTGCCATGTGGAGCTGGGAGGATTCAGACCTCAAGTGCTCACCTGTGGTGTTGGGTGGGTGGCATCAGCCCCGGTGCTCTCGCACTGAGCCAGGGCCCAAGAGTTCTGACAATCCCACCAGCACCATTGTGACCTGGATGCTTCCTGACGCTGATAACAGCAAATGAGGGAGAGAAGTGGGAAATGCACAGAAGCTTTTGACAAGCCTGTCACAGCATGGAGCGAGCGCTAACAAGGCCAAGTGTGGGCTTTTTAAACAAATCACTGTCATACTGCAGGCAGAGCATCAGTCAACACGGGCGCGCAAGTCACCAGGAAAGGTTAATGCAAAAGTGGAAGCCTCAGCACCAGAGAATGTCACGACTGTACCATGTTCAGGACTGATCCATTCCTCTTCCCATCCCCTTGCTGGTGTCACACCCTAGGAACATCTCCTTCCAGCTGGCGGGCAGCAGACTGTGCAATAGCCACTGCAGGACTTTGGCGGGGTGAGTTTCAGGGCACATGTTGACTGCCCACTGCAGCACTGCAGCAGGTTGAGGCTCTGTGCAGAACTCACACAGGACGCGAGAGAGCCCTTTGCACCCCACTCGGAGAGCTGCGTAAAGTGCTGATGCATAGACACTAGCAGAAGATGCAGAGAAACCCATGCCCAGGATGTTCCCAGGGTCACTAGAGCTAGTGGGTCTGTTCGATGCCAGCCTGCAGCACTCCTTGCCTGGCGTGATGGAAGTCCACAAGCAGGGCGTGCCTGTTTCATCTCAGTCCCAGCGGAGACTGGCTGGGCAGGGAGCAAAGCCTGAGATAATTGCTAGTGCCGAGTCCCTCCAGCTGGCTGTACACCAAGAAATGGAACCACTGCTGAAAGTGGATTTGGGCCCTGACTCCCCCAGAATAGTGCTGAGACTGGCTCACATGCTAGTACAGGCCAGCCAAGCTGCTCTTGCACAGAGCCTGTCCGAGGCTCAATGGAAGCAAATCCCGCTGATCCCACTGGGCAACCCCTGTGGCTACGGGGCCATGCACGCATCCTTGTGCCATGTGGAGAGGTGGCTCCAGTGTTGGGATGGTCTGGGGGCTGCTCCCCTGCCTCGGCTTCTAGCCTCCCTGCAGGCACCTTGCTCCACGGGTTCTGCTCCTCGAACAGCCCTGCCTGGCCCCTTTCCCTGCTTCTCATGCTGACCCCCTGCACTGTCTGTTTGCAGTGCACCAGCCTTTGCCCCTCCTGGTCTCTCCCTGCCTCATCACTCAGTCACCCCGGCCAGTGTGGGGCCAGGCCAACCCTCCAGCACTCTTGGTGCCAGGGGCAGCAGGTTTGTATAATTTTTGGTGGTGCCCCTGCCCCCCCACCACACCTGCCTTGTAAGCCGATATATAAAATAATGTAAAAATGTGAGGGCTCTGGGGTGGGGCTGGTGATGAGAGGTTTGGGGTGTGAGAGGGGTTCAGGCAGAGGTTGGGGTGCAGGGGTGAGGGCTGTGGGGTGGGGCTGGGGATGAGGGGTTTGGAGTCTGGGAGGGGGCTCAGGGCTAGGGCAGAGGGTTGGGGTGAGGGGTGAGGGCTGTGGGGCGGGGGTGCAGGCTCTGGGGTGGGGCGGGACTGGGGTGAGGGGTTTGGGGTGCAGTCAGGCTGCCTCGGGGATGGAGCCAGAGAGGAGGACTCCCTCCAGCCCTCTCCCCGCCGGCAGCAGCGAGCTCCGGGGGAGGGGCCTCCCTCTCCCCCCAGGCAGCACACTCACCTCACGCCACTGTCACTGCACATGCTCCTAGGGCCCCTCTCAGGTCCAGGAAGCCCCCTCGCCTCCCCTGCAATGGGTGCTGGGGGGAGGCTGCCATCACATGTGCACCTCCTCCCCTACTGCTGCCCCTCACTGTAGCCTCACTGTGGGTGGGGGATGGGGCTGCCACTTGCCCAGCATGGGGCAGGAGCAGTGATTATGGGCAGGGGAGCCCCTGTGCTGGTAGTGGGTCTTGCCGGAAAAGGGAAGGGTCTGAGGCGGAAGGGGTCAGCCTGCCCTGGCATTAGTGGATGGGGGGCATTAGGACCCTGTGGCGGCAGTTGATGCCCGGAACCAGAGCTGCAGAGCTGCAGGGGAGAGGCAGGGACACTCCGGGACCCGGGGGAGGCGCATGGAGGGAGCAAGTGGGGGTCGGGGGACACTTGGGGGAGGCGCACAGGGATGGCAGGAGGGGCTGGGGAAGAGACCTGGCCCCAAACATTGGTGGTGCCGGGCCCCTGGGCCCTGAATATTGCTGGAGCCCAGGCACCACTGGCCCATATAACTCGCCGCTCCTGCTTGGTGCAGCTAAAAGCTCCTTCCCAAACCCTCATTGGCAAGGAGCTGGCAGGTGGCTGCCTGGGGGAAAGTGAGCAGAGACAGGCATGAACATGGCCAGTGTGCAGCCTACTGGCCAGTTAGGGAAGTGGGCCACCACGAAGGCTGGGTGGTGGCTGAGGTAGGGAGACCCGGGCCCTCCCTACTCCATCGGGTCCCAGCCCAGGACACTGGCAGTGGCGAGTGTGCTCATCACTGAGTCAGCAGGGATCCAACTAATGTTCAGTTCTATAACACTGCTCTACAGCCAAAATGCTTCTGAAATAAATGTAGTCAAACTTTACTAATTCTGGGTCACTGAGAACGAAAATGATGGTTAAAATTGTTGATTGGCTCTAGTTTTCAAGATATGCTATTGGGTCAGTATATACGACCCTTGACTTGGGAATGACGGAGGATAAGTGAGTTATAAAGGGAAGGGATCTCAATTTAAACCAGAAATGACTAAAATACATCTTTGACTGGATCTATGAATAAATCTATGACTGGGTTTGGACAGTACTTGCTTTTTAGGCAAAACAATGAATGATGCAATCTGAAGCTGGTATTGCGTCATACATGATATGAATTGCATCATGTTATTCCTAGAAGTCATGGATGATGCAATCATAACGAAGCTTACATCACTCTGCTGAACAAATTGCCCTATATCAGCTCTAGAAATCATACAGTGTCGTGCTCTCTTATTTGTCAGTGTTTGATTTTGCAAAGGGACACATTTCTGTTTAGCCAAAGTGATCAGAGATGCCTCGTACTTGTGTGAACAGTGCAGATAACTTCTGCTATGTTTGTGGTGAAGTGACTTTTGCATCACAAAAGCGCAGTATAACCACTATGGTTAAGAAAGCCTATCACCTTTATTTTGGCTGCAAAATTGGAGATCTGGACAAGAGGTGGGCCCCACACATATGCTGCAACACTTGTGCAACAAATCTTCGCCAGTGGTTGAACAGGAAAAGGAAATCTATGCCTTTTGCAGTGCCAATGATTTGGAGAGAGCCAACAGATCATACCAGCAATTGTTACTTCTGCATGGTGCCTCCAGTTGGGAAAGGTGTGTCAAAGAAGAAAAAGTGGACTGTGCATTATCCAAACATTCCATCAGCTATACACCCAGTACCCCACGGAGAAGGACTGCCGGTTCCTGATGCACCAGAATCATTCTCACTTGAGTCAGACGAGGAAGAGGAAGAGGAAGAAACTTCTGGTCCTGAACCATCAATGTCACCGGACCCACATTTTCTCCCATCCTCCTCCTCTGAACCACACCTCATAACACAAGGTGAACTGAATGACTTTGTCAGGGATTTGGAACTACCCAAGAGTAAGACAGAGCTGTTGGGCTCCAGACTACAGCAGTGGAATCTCCTGGCAGGTGATGTTAGGGTTTCCATGTTCCGTGACCGTCAAAAGGATCTTGTCCCATTCTTCTTCATGGAAGGTGATCTTGTAGCCTGCAACAACATCGATGGTGTGATGGCAGCCCTCAACATCGTTCACCATCCAGATGAGTGGAGACTGTTCATTGATTCATCGAAGACGAGTCTTAAAGCTGTTTTACTGCATAATGGCAATGTTTTGCCATCAATTCCAGTTGGTCATGCAGTTCATATGAAGGAAACCTATGACAACATGAAACAACTTTTGAGGTGCATAAACTATGACCAACATCAGTGGCAGCTTTGTGGCGATTTGAAGGTTGTTGCTCTCTTGCTTGGTCTGCAGACTGGATACACAAAGTCCTGCTGTTTTCTCTGCGAATGGGATAGTCGTGCAAGAGATTCCCACTACATCAAGAAAGATTGGCCACTCCGACAGTCATTGGAGCCTGGGAGGAAAAGTGTTCAGCATCCACCACTTGTTGAATCAAGGAAGATTTTGTTACCACCCTTACACATCAAGCTGGGTCTGATGAAGAACTTTGTCAAGGCCATTAACAAAACACAAGCAGCTTTCAAGTACCTCCGTGGAAAATTTCCAAGGTTAAGTGAAGCTAAGATAAAGGAAGGTGTCTTTGTTGGTCCTCAGATTCGTGAACTTCTTCGAGATGATGCATTTGACCATGCACTGCGTGGCAAGGAAAAGACGGCATGGAAAACCTTCCAGTTAGTGGCAATAAATTTTCTCGGAAACAACAAGGCAGACAACTACAGGTTGTTGGTGGAAAACCTCCTCAAGGCATACAAAAGCCTTGGTTGCAACATGTCACTAAAGATACATTTTTTGCACTGTCATCTAGATTTTTTTCCACCGAACTGCGGAGCAGTGAGCGACGAGCACGGCGAGCGATTTCACCAGGACATTGCAACAATGGAGAAACGCTATCAGGGCAAATGGAGCCCATCAATGCTTGCAGACTATTGCTGGACAGTGACAAGAGATGCTCCATTTAATGAATACAAGAGACAAGCCAAGAAGCGCCGAGTAGACACTGAATAGGACTAAACTATGTACATAATAGTTTTTTGCCTTTTGTTTCATAATAAATTTTATTTATATAACCCTTTTGCTGATTTTTAAAGTGTTACATAAACAGGACAGGTGAAATATTATCATGTAAAGCAACCATAAACACATGAAAAGACCTAGGTTTACAATTTATGATTAAAACTCTACTATCTACACAATATACATAGACATAAAATGTAAAAACTTAAATATCTTAGAAACAGTAGCCAATCCGTTGTTTTAATTGTCATATTTGAATTCAGCACATCAAAATACATAATAAATAGCACATTTTATCTCTGAAGCAGACGACTTCTCAAAAATTGTAGACCAGTGTAACCGGTCCACTGTCTAGTTCCCCTGGGCCACTTTCTACCGTTGTACGGATGTCTCTGGGGTCTCTAGGTTCTTTGGCTTGTGCTGCTCCTGGCGGCTCCAACCTTTCTGAGGTGTCTGCAGGGACCTGGCTATCCACCTGGATCTCGGTGCCTCTGGCTTCTGCGGTTTGGGGCTTCAGCAGTGCCCGGGCTGGAATCGGCAATCTGTGTCCTCCCTCCTTGACGATCAGCCCCAACTGAGCTAATTTGTTCCCCTTTATACCAGTACTCCAGTTGGAGCATGCCCAGCAGAGGTGAGGGGGCATGGCTTCTGCTGCCAAGAGTTCAGGTTTTACTCCTACATCTCCAGTGTGGGGTGAGTGTACCCTGTCACAGGTCCCTTCTGCCCTTGGAATCTGAAGTTAAGGTGATTCATGTCAGAGTGACGGTTGCCATCTTGGCCAGCAGCAGGAACTGAACTAAATCCATCCAGAGCTAACAACAGGAGCTGCTACAGCTTGAACTAAGGACACCGGCAGGTAACAGGCTCACATCCTCTGTGGGCTGGGCCCAACAGGGAACTTATAACTCAGCCTCACTAGTGGGCTAAGAAGCGTGGGAAGGGACTTGGTGAGAATTCCAACGGCGTAGGGTTGGAACTGGATAGATGGCCAAGAACCAAAGCCCCAGGGCTCACTGTGAAAATGGCATGCTGATTTGTTGGCCACTGGGAGCAGAATGCAGGTTTGTAGCAGAAGGTTGAAAACCTGCACTCATGTACATTATCCCACATGCTGGTCAATGGTGTATTCATTGTCTCATTGGTTTCTAACTGTTTGAAATATTGGCATTATTCAGAGCCAGAAAGTGTTTGTACATTAAAAATCTTGTATTATTCATTAGCATTATTTATGATTAATTAATGAGAATTACAGTCAGATCCAGCACCCCCCTTGGGGTCAGGGCCCTGCCCTGCTGCGTTCTGTACAAATTCGTAACAAAACAGTCCCTTCCCAAAGGGTTGTGGTCTACAGGCAGGATTTTCAACTGCACCCAGCACTTGCCTAATGCTGCTCCCATTGAAATCAACGTGGCTGCTCCCATGTGGAAAGTGCAGTGCATGCAGGTGCAGGATCAGGGCCTATGTAGACAAGGGACATGCAAAGGAGGCATTCAAATACAACATTACCAATCATGTTTAAAACGTAGGGAATGAAATATGCTGAGACTTTGTTAACTGGAAGTTAACACCACTACATAGGGTGGCCACTGATGCAGCCCTAGAATACCAGCCAGCCAGGAACTTCTGCTGTGCATGGCTCGCCCTCACCTGTGTGACCCCATCTCCACCGGCATGACTTCACATGCACAGTGTGTGTGAGGTCACACTGGCAGGGGTGAGCAGCATGCTCTGATACCAGACAAAGCCATGTCCGGTACCAGACATGGACAAATAATTCTGTCTGTCCTAAAACTGGACGAATGGCCTACCTATCCCTGCCTGCCATTCAGGGAGAGACGTCCCCTGACCAGATCCTAACCTTCCAAGGATGGATGTCCCCTGCCAGGTCACATAACCCATCCTGACACCGACCTTAGTGCTCCACTCACACATAGTCCATTAGACAGAATAATGTGCAATGACTATCCCCAAACAGCCCACAGGCCTGTCACGTGGTGCTGACAACATCTCACCAAGCGTTCTCTACCCATCGTGCAGCTTCCCCAGAACAGTGCTTCAAATATCTTCCTCTTAGTCACACGAAGGCTCGAACAAGTCTGGCCTTTCATGCTACTGACACGATCCACAGCATCAAAGACACGCTGACAGCTCAGCAGCCCCTGACTATAATCTCCCTCTCTCATCTAAATCCAATCTGTGGTAGGGATCTCCATAGCACCCATCAGCACAGTACATAAGCACAGCCGAATTGCACATCTTTTCCTACTGAGCAAAATAATTGCGTGTACCTCTAATTAGACAAATCTCGATGGCTATGAAGCTAAGTATGAAGCTAGACTAAGCAAAACTCCTACAGATGATCATAAAACTGCACGTTAGATTAAAATGGGAATTGTTCATTCATGTCTCTCTCCTCACATTTGACACTGCAGGACAAATGCCAGACACTCGCATTCACCTTCCATGGTCCCAGTGAGGGAAGGGCTTAGAGTAGGCGAAGCCAGCAAATCAAGCACTGAAATGCCCAAACAGCACCCTGAATGTAAGGCTGTAAATAGACACCGATTACATTCGGAATTCTCTGAGGTTGTTGTGGTTACAATGTGACAGATACCTGACAGCCTGGGAATTCAATTAGGTTGTAATAAAAAAGTGTTTGCAAATTTGGAACTTCATAGTAAGTGTTCTACATGCAAACTGATTTGAATGCCCCCATGTGCCTGACTGCCAGCCGTGCCCTGGCAGCCGGGCACCACCCCACCAACGGACCATGCCTCGGCCGCACATCAGCGGACACAACATATGGTGACCACTCTGATGTTCTAAAGAACTGGAGCTCTTGGGGTTCCTATGCTGTCAGAGCTATGGGATTTTGACTCTTGTTTGTACTGTCCATACCATCAGCTCTCACACTGGAAGCAAAAAGCATGACGTGCTCAGGCCAACAACCATCCAGCGTCATTCGCCACGTCACCCACATGCTGGCAGAGGGAACCCATCCTCCCTGAGCACACAGCCCAGAACAGGGGAGCGGCAGGGCAGCATAGAGACTGATGAGGCCGGGTGGGGTGGGCACACCAGAGATGAGCAGGGGCGTGGGCAGGGCAGACACGTGTCCCAGTGATCCTGTGTCCCTGCAAAGCCCCAGAAGAGCCACTGAAGTAGGGGTGCAAGTTAGAGCAGCCCCTGGCCAGGGGTAACTGCCTCCCACTGTCTCTGTGTGGTGCCTGCACCCATGTGCAGTGCGCCTGGCTCAGAATAGCAGCTGCTGAAGGGGGTAGGGGGCAGAAAGCAGAGTGTCGCCCGCCACTCACAGCTGCACTTTGCTCCATGTGCCATAGGCTGAGTCTCTGCACCTGGCCCATGGGGCCTGATCCCACACTCTGTGGTCCCATCTGCCTGCAACCAGGAACCTGCTGTCCATTTGCTGTCCTTCCTTTTTGCTGCCCCTTGTTCAACACAGCTGAGCTTTGGGCAGCAGTGAGGGGCAGGGCCCCCAGGGCAGGCAGGGGAGGAAGGGGCTGGTCCTCCACAGGGATCTGCCTCTCCTGGCACTAGCGGCACTGCAGAGCCCACCCTCTCGGATTATTAAGGGACAGGACACCCCCTCCACTCTGCACTCCAGGCTAAAGCACACAGGCCTTCTCAGCCCCACAGCACAGACTGGGGGGCTGCAGCTGAGTGTGAGGAGTGAGCCAGCTGGGTAGAGGGGCTGGGACAGAGGGTGGGGGAGGGAGGCAGAGGGAAAGCTGAAAGGACTGGATGACTGGAAAAAGGCAAATGTAGTGCCCATCTTTAAAAAAGGGAAGAAGGAGGATCCGGGGAACTACAGGCCAGTCAGCCTCACCTCAGTCCCTGGAAAAATCATGGAGCAGGTCCTCAAGGAATCAATTATGAAACACTTAGAGGAGAGGAAAGTGATCAGGAACAGTCAGCATGGATTCACCAAGGGGAAGTCATGCCTGACTAACCTAATTGCCTTCTATGATGAGATAACTGGCTCTGTGGATGAGGGGAAAGCAGTGGATGTGTTATTCCTTGACTTTAGCAAAGCTTTTGATACGGTCTCCCACAGTATTCTTGCTGCCAAGTTAAAGAAGTATGGGCTGGATGAATGGACTGTAAGGTGGATAGAAAGCTGGCTAGATCGTCGGGCTCAACGGGTAGTGATCAATGGCTCCATGTCTAGTTGGCAGCCAGTTTCAAGCGGAGTGCCCCAAGGGTCGGTCCTGGGGCCGGTTTTCTTTAATATCTTTATTAATGATCTGGAGGATGGTGTGGACTGCACTCTCAGCAAGTTTGCCGATGACACTAAACTAGGAGGCATGGTAGATACACTAGAGGGTAGGGATCGGATACAGAGGGACCTAGACAAATTAGAGGATTGGGCCAAAAGAAACCTGATGAGGTTCATCAAGGACAAGTGCAGAGTCCTGCACTTAGGACGGAAGAATCCCATGCACAGCTACAGACTAGGGACCAAATGGCTAGGTAGCAGTTCTGCAGAAAAGGACCTAGGGGTCACAGTGGATGAGAAGCTGGATATGAGTCAACAGTGTGCTCTTGTTGCCAAGAAGGCTAACGGCATTTTGGGCTGTATAAGTAGGGGCATTGCCAGCAGATCGAGGACGTGATCGATCCCCTTTATTCGACATTGGTGAGGCCTCATCTGGAGTACTGTGTCCAGTTTTGGGCCCCACACTACAAGAAGGATGTGGAAAAATTGGAAAGAGTCCAGCGGAGGGCAACAAAAATGATTAGGGGTCTGGAGCACATGACTTATGAGGAGAGGCTGAGGGAACTGGGATTGTTTAGTCTCCAGAAGAGAAGAATGAGGGGGGATTTGATAGCAGCCTTCAACTACATGAAGGGGGGTTCCAAAGAGGATGGAACTCGGCTGTTCTCAATGGTGGCAGATGACAGAACAAGTTGCAGTGGGGGAGGTCTAGGTTGGATATTAGGAAACACTATTTCACTAGGAGGGTGGTGAAGCACTGGAATGCGTTACCTAGGGAGGTGGTGGAGTCTCCTTCCTTGGAGGTTTTTAAGGCCCGGCTTGACAAAGCCCTGGCTGGGATGATTTAGTTGGGAATTGGTCCTGCTTTCAGCAGGGGGTTGGACTAGATGACCTCCTGAGGTCCCTTCCAACCCTGATATTCTATGATTCTATGATTCTATGACAGGGGGCTGGGGGCTCTTTAAGATTCACCATTGGAATCCATCCCGTTTGGGCCCGCACAGCAGCTAAGCGTCTGGCTTTGTGCAGCAAGCAGAGCAATTCCATGATCCAGCTGACTCGGAGCTTAGCAAGGGGGGAACTCGGGGCTTAGGAGGAGGAGAGGAGGCTCTGGAGCTGGTCCGATGGGTTAAGCCACTTGTACTGGCTGAGATTAGACAGAAAAGGAATTGGATTTAGATGTAAAATCTGCTGCCACCTCCTCCCCTTGGCTCTCTCGGCACCTGGGCTTGGCCAGAGAGGTTTAAATGCAGAAAGGGGGGCCATCCCCATCCCATGGGCAACAGGGGAGGGGAGGGGCCTGGACAGAAAAGGAGAGGGGACACCTGTCTTTCTCATATGCCCCCTCGCTCTCCTCTCCGCCGTGCTCCTTTCTCCTCATTCCCCTGCCCCCTCCGAGCCATGCTGGCCCAGAAGGGGCACTGCAGTCGCTCTCTGGCCTGGGCTCCTCACACACAGGAAGAGTCAGTGGGTCTTGCTCTCAGTATTGGGCTTTCCCTGCTCGCTCTGGTCCCGATCCGCACTCTGGCAGTGCCCAATCTGGCCAGCAGTGCGGGGTGCCAGACAGGGTGCCGTGTTCCGCAGAGACATGGCATGCATGGCCCCAGAGCCAGCACAAGGCAGAAGCAGACTAAGCAATTGCTTCAGGCCCTGAGCAGCTCCAGGGGGTCCCCAATTCGCTTTTTAGTATGTGTTGTGTGTGGGAAAGGGGCAAAAATATTGCTGCTTAGGGCCTCCAAAGGGCTAGCACTGCCTCTGCATGGCCCAACCTGGGCCTGTGAGCTTCCTCCTGTGCATTTGCAGCCTACCCCGTATGTGGAGTTTGCTTCCTAAGCCTTCCCCCAAAAGCAGCGCAATGGGATCCTAGGGTGCATGGCTCGGAAGACCCTTCTCAGCCCCTGCTGATGGAAAGCTGGATGATGCTTTGGTTTGCAAAAGCCCCAGTACCACAGGTGGGACAGCCCCCAAGGGGCCAGATTCCACTGCCACCACAGCTACTGGTGTCTGGGATGTGAGAGCGGCGTGGTCCCCTCAGAATGGGTATGGGCTGTCACCTTGGTGATGACTGGCATGATGCTGCTGGGGGAGCGGGGGCCTGCTGCTGAGGAATCGCTGCTCTGACCTGCTGTAGGTGGGTTGATCTGATGCAGACAATCTTTGCTCCAGGCACTGGGAAGCCCCCTGCACGTGCCCAGGCTGGGCTTGGCTCTGACCATGGCTGTCAGCCCTGGCTGGTGCCTGGGAGACCAGCCCTGTAATTTACACATGGAGCTATTACCCTGCTGTCTCCATAAATAGTAGGGGCCTTGCATACGCATAGGCTGGACAGTTTAAGGGAGTGTCTGTAACTTGCTTGGGTCATTACCTCTCCATTCATCATCTGGCAGCCATTTGCCCAGGAGCAGCACACAGGCCAGGCCAGCACTGGCTGCCTGACAGCAGGGGACACAGCCTTCGCTCCCCATACACAGCTTCCTACCTGGGGCACCAGTCGTCCCCAATGGGACTTCCAGTGGCTCCAACGGCAGCCGGATCCAAAGCCGGGAAGGACACACCACTGACTTCCCTTCTCTATTGGTATTCAGATTGTCTGGAATGGGCGCTGAGAGCTCAGGGGTCCTGGCAGTTCTGCATGAGGTGTGGGAGGCCCCTCTGCTGCTGGAGGCGAAGGTGTGGGCCCAGACCAGGGCCAGCCTCCTTGCTGTCATGCTGTTTGGTTGGCAGAGGGCTCGCAGGGCCAGGCTCGCAGAGCAGGGGCTGGGAAGCAGCAGGCCAACCCGAGGAGGAGTCAGGAATGGGGACGGAGAGGACAGCCCCTCTCCCTAGTGCTCCCAGCCCAGCCGCTGGCAAGGATCATGCCTCTCCCCAGAAGGCAGATTTCCAGGGGAAGGCTCAGCACAGTGCTGAGGGCAGGGAGAGAAGGAGAATCCTGGTGTGTGACTGGAGCTGCAGGACCTCAGGGAGACACAACACAGAAATGCCTGGGATCTCACTGTGTCTCAGATGACAGTGCTTCCTGCAGCCCCAGCACATCTCTGTGAAAAGCCCTTTACCAGAGCTGGAGGAGAGAGAATCCAAGGGACAGGAGTCTCAGATGCTGGGGGTGCAGGAGGGACAGTGAAAGGAGGGGGTAGGGAGTGATGAGATGGCAGTGCTCCCCCACCCCGCAAGGGATGGGAGCAGCACTGGGTGCCCTGCCCATTGGTGTGTGCACTGAAGGTTGAATCTCCAGTCAGAAATGGCCCCACACGACCTGGAGCTGGGGCTCCCTGCCCTGCTGAAAGACCAGGACACAGACCAACTCCCGCGACTTACCACTGCAGCCCCTGGCCCTGGGGGCTGATGTCTGACTTGGCAGCTCTGCGGCTTGGTGAGACTGCCCCCTTCCTCCCAGTACTCTGGGCCGCACCGTGTCCCAGAGGGCTTCATCCCATGTGCCACTCTGAGGGGCACTCTGCCTATGCCAGGGATGCAGATGCTGATGGCAGCGTGGCAGGTGTGTACATTGCGGGGAAGCAGCTGCGTGGGTGCAAACCAAACTATGCTGACTGTGCAAGGTTAAGCTACCCCTGGTTCTTGCCAGACAGAGGTTCAGGGTTGCAGTGTAGGCAGGCCCTTAGTGACATGGATGCTGAGCAAAGTGACAGTTGAACTGTGCATCATTGGTTCATGCAATTCCCAGGGCTGCATGTGCAGAGCAGGTATTGACACACGAGGGCTCGTTCTAGTCACTGGCAGTGCAGGTCCCCTGCACCGCGATAACTGTGCAGGCAGATGAGGTGTGTACCACTGTGTCACGCAGCCCATGTACATTGAACCTGGGCCCTAAGAGTGGCTCCACTGGAGCCCAGGGTTGTCGGGAGCCTTGCCATGACATTTCGGGCAGTGTTGGAGCCTGGAACAGCAGCTGAATGCTTGGGATCGGAATGAGACCTACCAACGTGCTTTATTAATTGTGCTGTGAACTTTCCCTTTAACGATTCCCCCTCCAACTCCCCCTAGTTAAAGCTAATGGCCTGTAACGTGTTCAGTAGATGGATTAGCCATAGGTGCCCACCCAGCTGTGCAGGTCAGACAGACGGGGCGAATGGGGCTTGCTAGTTAAGCAGAATTAGGGAGGGACTCGCCCAGGGCAACTGCAAATAATGGTGTCCCTGGCAGCACCTGCATGCTGGAGCCCCATGGGCCAGTGGGGCTGGCACACGGGCCTTGTCCCTTCCCATACACCATGGCACCACACATTCTGCTAGGGGTACAGAGGCTTCCCTCCCCCTCCCTGGAGCCCCTTCGTGCAACTGATAGAAGAGGGGCTCCCCTTGGGCCGGGGCTTGGGGTGTTGTGCTGCCAGGTGCTAACTGGGCCACGCAGGGCACTGACACGCAGAACCCCACAAAGCTGTGCTGGGGGCTGACGTAGGGTGACCAGATGTCCCGATTTTATAGGGACAGTCCTGATTTTTGGGTCTTTTTCTTATATAAGCTCCTATTACCCCCCCTCCCATCCCGATTTTCCACATTTGTTGTCTGGTCGCCCTAGGCTGACGGGCAGCCCCAGGCAGCAGCCCACACCCATCTGAGGCAATGGGACACACTCTCCTCATCTCCCATGGACTGGCACCAGCAGAGCTGTCACAAATTTCCCACCAGAACATTTTTCCGTCAGAGACGCCATTTCTCTGAACTCAAAGCTTCCCGTACAGCCGGCAGCTCGACAGCGTCATTTTGAAAACAAATTGGAACAAACCATTTCAGCTTCTGGTTTTGAACTTTATTTATTTGACACCCTTTTATGCATTGCAAGAGAACATCACATTTTGAAAAGCCTGTGCCGGAGGAAAACGTTTGGAGTTGATCAGGACAGAGCGTTTCACTCCACAGGATTTATTTTCCAAAAGTTTTGTTTCCAGTGAAATTTTGGCATTTTTGGGATTTGTGATTTGGATTGAAAACAAATTGTGAAATAGTGGGATTAATTTCTTACAGGACAGAATTTCTGCGTTCTGCCCCATCCCATGAGCTGCAGACCTGAATCCCTGACTGGGTCAGAGCTGCCCAGAGCTATTGGGAGGGGCTGGAGCAGGGCAGACCCACCCAGAGGGGCAGGGGAGGAGCTGGAGCGGGGCAAAACTACCTGAAAAGGAAGGATTGCTGATGCCCACCCAGTTCCCGATTCCCTCTCTCCTGCTTCATGGCCCTTCAGCAGCTCCTAAGAACCTCCCTCCCATCCTGGGGCCATGTTCTCAACAGTCCTGCCCAGCTTCTCTGCCTTGGCTCACAGGGCCTATGTCTATACTACAGGCTGGCCCTTGCCAGCTGACTGGTGCTCATCAGGGCACTGGCTAAGGGGCTGTGTAATTGCTGTGTAAACATTCTGGCTCAAGCTGCTCTGGGACCCTCCCACCTTGCATGGTCCTAGAGACCAGGCTCCAGCCCGAGCCTGAACATCTACACGGCAATAAGACAGCCCCTAGCCCGGGTCAGCTGGCAGGGGCCAACTGTTTGTGTCTAATTACAGCATAGAAAGACCCTGTGTAGCCATGCTCCGGCCTCTTCCTGGTGGGTTTATGCTGAATGCCATTGCCCAGGGCCAAGAGCAGCCCTCACAAGGCACCCCAAGGGGGGCTGTGCTTCTCCATGGCAGCCTGGCATTGCTGCCCATCCACCTGGCCCCTGCTAGCTGCCAGCCCCTCAGCCCTGTTTGACATCTATGTGTGCACTGAGTCCCTGGGACAGACTCCAGCCCTCTCCCAAGTTCCCAGCCAGGGTGTTTGGATCATGGGGAAGGGGGGAGTGTCTCACCAGCCCTGGAGCCGCTCCCCCGCTCACTGTCAGACCCGCTTGGCACCAGACACTCTTTCTGCCTCCCCAGCGCGGTGTCCCGACACAGCCTGTGCCAGTGGGGGCTGCAGCGGGGGCATCATTCAGGCAGGTATGGGGCTGGCCTTGTGGCCCTGCTATCCACTCACTCTTACCTCTGGTTTCATAGATTCAAAGGCCAGAAGGGACCACTGGGACCATCCAGGCTGACCCCCTGTATAGCACAGGCCAGAGACCTGCCCCAGAGCCATTCCTGGAGTAGAGCTTTTAGAAAAACATCCAATCCTGATTTGAAAATTCCCAGTGATGGAGAATCCACCGTGACCCAGAGAGGATTCTGCCCCCTCACCCTTTCCTGGCTGAATCAGTGGAGGGGCGGCACGAGCCGTGGGGCCCACCGTGCCTGGCCTCTGTCTTTCCCAGGCTGGGAGCTCATGCTCCTGTCCCATGGCCCTGCAGGAGGTCCTGCTGTTGAGCAGCTCCCCAGCATCTCTGCAGGGCAGGCTCTTGGTAGCTGTCCCAGGCGAAGTACGATCGTGGCCCTTGGGTCGGGTTTGATGGTGGCTCCGGCTGCAGCTGAGCCCAGGGCAGCAGGATGCAGTGTGTGTGATGGGCCGGGCCTCGCTCGCCATGTGCAGCCCGACTCACTCAGCACCAGCCCTGGGCAGACAGGCAAGGCAATAGTAACCAGTCTGTATAGCAGGATTCACCCCACATGCCAGAGGGAAGGAGGCTGAGACATCAGGACCGGCTTAGTAACCAATTTATGCCAGACACTCAGATCCATGCCCTGTTTCCTCTGTATTCAGGAAGTGAGGACTGAAATATGGGTCCTATTTTTTGCTTCATTAGCTTAACAGGGCAATTTGGGTCCATGGCCAACAGCTGAGACCAGCTGGAGCTGGGGCTCTGAAAGAGC
This sequence comes from Terrapene triunguis, assembly GCF_002925995.2. NCBI lineage: Eukaryota > Metazoa > Chordata > Testudines > Emydidae > Terrapene > Terrapene triunguis. Next base: position 1,647,666 of record NW_020665189.1, on the reverse strand, counting down.
AACGGGCACGGAAAGGTTCAGCCAAGACACAGAAGACAGCAGAGTCCAGAGTCTCCACATTGGGATCCTCCCAGCTTGCCCACCCTGGTCTGTACACAGCAGTGCAGGGCCTGGGGCTCGGGGCCCTGGGGCGTTTCTGCACCCACCAAACAGCTCAGTTCATCTGGCAGGGTCATGTCTTCCCATGGTTCCTTCATCCATGAGCATGGTGCTGTCCCTCCCTTGCTCCCATGTTCGTCTTCATCATGTCACTAGAGCAGAGCCTTCCCATTAGTAAGCACATGGCAGCATATCTCAATCTCCTACGATCCAGTCACACACACACCCTCTCCCATGCACATTTATGGGCCCTCCTCTCCCCTCTCAGTCCACGTCTACATGGGCAGCTTCCAGGCCAGCACAGCTGGGTTGGAAAAGCGCCAAAGGAGGTGGGTGATGTGCACCCATGAACAATTCCAGCTGATCTAGTGGGCACTGGGAGCCAGAGGCCTTGGAGGTAGCAGTGCTATTGTTTAAAGCATCTCTGGCATGTTGCTCATCTGCAGGCACAAGCAGCATCTCGCTCAGCTGCTCCACTTGCTCCCCTTACTCCTTCTCCCACTGTGCCGGAGCTGATGGGAAATGCTTCCCTGAACACCTCTGATGAGAGTCGGTTTTGCAGGGATGGGCGTTCTCACTATGGCCATTCCTCTCCTTTTAAGTGTTGGATTTTGACCACACAAATGGGAAACTTTTGTTGCACGTGGGGGTTTTCCTCTTCTCTCTCCCCTTTCCCCCTTTCCTCAATGAAAAATTGGAAGGGGGAGCTAAGCAAGCTTCGCAGTTTGGTTTATTTCATTGAAAACTTGAACAGTTCTGTGAAGAGTTTGCATGACAGGAAAAATATTTGTTTCTTCTGACAGTTGCAGCCAACCCCGCTTTTGGGAGCATCCCAGTACAACAGGCAGAGATTCTGCAGTACTTGTTTAGCAGAAAGTCCCTGTAGGCTGAGGATCGGCCTGTTCCCAGCTCCTTGCACCTTGCCTCTCCATTATGCATTTGCCAGCCGTTCCTTGCCTTGCTGCTAGCTTCCTGGCTGCATTCCTGGCAGCGTATTCTGTGCTCATGGACCTGGCTGCTCTGGGATTATCGCTGGGTGAAGCAATCTGCTCAGGGGAGCGTCTCAGAGGGGATCTCTTATGATAGGGTTACGATATTTGGAGTGTCCAAAAAGAGGACACTCCACGGGGCCCCGGCCCCGCACCCAGCCCCGCCCACGCCCCGCCCCAACTCCGCCCCCTCCCCCAAAGTCCCCGCCCCAACTCCGCCCCCTCCCCTGCTTCCCGCGAACATTTGATTCGCGGGAAGCCTGAAGCAGGAAGCAGGCAGCAGGTAAGCGGGGGGGAGCGGGAGGGAGGAGGCGC